>NW_028120481.1:0-80770 GCF_965178545.1 Coloeus monedula
CTGACCCTGCACCCCTGGCCCCTAACCCTATGCCCCTAGCTCCTGGCCCTTGGCCCCTATCTCCTGGTCCTGGCTCTGACCCTGGCCCCTGGCCCGTGGCCCTGGCTCTTACCTGTGGCTCTATCCCTAACCTGTGACTCTGGTCTGTGGCCCTAGCCTGTGACCCTGGCCCTAAGCCATGACCCTGACCTGTGCTTGTGGCCCTGGCCTGTGACCCTGGCCTTGCCTCCTACCCTGCACCCCTGACCCTAGCCTGGCTTCTACTCCTGATGGTGGTGTGTGGTACCTAATGTGGCACTGGCTGCTGGTCCTCTGCCCCCTCCACCCTATGTACTACTGTACCCCTTGGCCCCTGGACCTTACCTGCTGTTCTCTGGCCTGCGTGCGTTGTCCCTTGTGTGGTGGATTCCTGCTGCGGTCCTGGTGCTGGGGTTCTGCTGTTGTATTGGTATTGGGGCTATAGGGTTAGGGTCTGGGCTAGCGCTGGGGCTAGGGCTAGTGTTAGGGGGTTGGGTTAAGGTTGGGGGTTAGGGTTGTGGTCAGGGTCAGGGCTAGGGGGCTAGGGGTTAGGGTTTGGGATTAGGGTTAGGTGGGGAGGGTGCTGGCATTGGCTCAGCATTTGGAACTGTTGCCTCCAGCTGTGGGGAGGGTGCTGCCATAGGCTCGGCATTTGGGATTATTACCTCCAGCTCTGGGGAGGGTGCTGGCATGGGCCCAGCATTTGGGATTATTACCTCCAGCTGTGGGGAGGGTGCTGACATGGGCTCAGCATTCAGGGTGATTGCCTCCAGCTGTGGGGAGGGCTGCTGCCTGTGGCTGCTTTTAGGGAGAAAGGGCTGTTGTTTGGGGTCCTGGTTAAGGTTAGGTTTAGGCAACAGGGCTTGTGTGTCATACCCCTTGTGTTTGTTGTGTAGTGTCTGATTTTTGAGCCCTTTCTCTTTATTCCCTGGACTCCCCCTGGGCTCTTGGCCTTTATTATGTTCTCCTGCTGCCTCCTCCTTGGGCTCTTGGCCTTTATTATATCCCCCTGGAATGTCCCCCTGGGCTCTCGGCCTTAATTGTGTCCCCCTGCAGTGTCCCTCCTTGGCTGCCACCCTCTGTGTGTTTTTCTAACCTTTTTTGTGTGGGTGTTGTCCTTCCATGGGGGCTGCGGTGTTCTCCTGGTGCTGGGGGTTCTGCCTGCTGCGGCTGGGTGGGCTAAAATGGTGGCCTGAGGGGTGCTGTGGGGTGGTGCATAAATAGCGGGAAGGGGGGGGCTTGCGGGGGGGGCGCCCTGAGGGGAGACGCAACGGCGGGAAGAGGGGCCGTGAGGCGGGAAGGGGTGGAGGGTACCCTGAGGGGAGCCGCAATGGCGGGAAGGGGTGCCGTGAGGCGGCGGGGGCTGCCCTGAGGGGAGCCGCGGGCGGCAAGGGGTGGAGGGTACCCTGAGGAGAGCCGCAATGTCGGGAAGAGGTGCCGTGAGGCGGCGGGGGCTGCCCTGAGGGGAGCCGCGGGCGGCAAGGGGTGGAGGGTACCCTGAGGGGAGCCGCAATGTCGGGAAGAGGTGCCGTGAGGCGGCGGGGGCTGCCCTGAAGGGACCCGCGGGCGGCACGGGGCGGGGGATACCTTGAGGGGACCCACAATGGCGGGAGGGGGGAGCGGCGGGCGGCGGGGAGGTGCGGTGGGGCGGTGTGAGGAGGCGGAGCGGTGCGGGACCGGCGGGGGGACGGCGGCGGCTCACGGGGGGCTGGCGGGTGGCTGCAGGCGGCGGCGGGTGCCGGACCGGTGGGCTCCGGATGGCGGCAGGTGCAGGAGCGGCGCGGGACTGGCGCGGGAGTGGTGCCGGAGGCGGGAAGCGCCGTGAGGGGAGAGGGGCGGGGCTACATTGCGCGCGAGGGAAGGGGCGGAGCGTCGTGACGCGCGCGGCGCGGGCGGAGCCGGGGGCGGAGCGTCGTGACGCGCGAGGCGGGGGCGGAGCGTCGTGACGCGCGCGGCGGGGGCGGTGCCGGGGGCGGAGCGTCGTGACGCGCGCGGCGGGGGCGGAGCGTCGTGACGCTCGCGGCGGGGGCGGTGCCGGGGGCGGAGCGTCGTGACGCGCGCGGCGCGGGCGGTGCCGGGGGCGGAGCGTCGTGACGCTCGCGGCGGGGGCGGTGCCGGGGGCGGAGCGTCGTGACGCTCGCGGCGGGGGCGGTGCCGGGGGCGGAGCGTCGTGACGCTCGCGGCGGGGGCGGTGCCGGGGGCGGAGCGTCGTGACGCTCGCGGCGGGGGCGGTGCCGGGGGCGGAGCGTCGTGACGCGCGCGGCGCGGGCGGAGCCGGGGGCGGAGCGTCGTGACGCGCGAGGCGGGGGCGGAGCGTCGTGACGCACGCGGCGGGGGCGGAGCGTCGTGACGCTCGCGGCGGGGGCGGTGCCGGGGCGGAGCGTCGTGACGCGCGAGGCGGGGGCGGTGCCAGGGGCGGAGCGGCGTGACGCGCGCGGCGGGGGTGGAGCCGGGGCGGAGAGTCGTGACGCGCGCGGCGCGGCCGGGGCCGGGGCCGGGGGCGGGGCGGCGTGACGCGCGCGGCGAGGGCGGTGATCGGGGCCGGGGACGGGGGGGCGTGACACATGTGTGTGGGGTGGGAGCCTGCGATGAATGGGGGGTAGAGCTTAGGATGAGTGATAGGTGTGGGTGGTGTGTGTGCGCGCCGAAAAATTGGCTAATTAACTAATTATCCAATTATCTAATTCAGTTAGTGCTCCAGATGGGATATATTAGATTTGATAAGGAAATTCAACTCCTTTCCTTGACAGAGAATAGTCAAAAACACCAGTGAGCAATGGCTCCTGTACCTGAAGGGAGCCCACAAGAAAGATGAGGAGAGACTGTAAGAGTGGAGTGACAGTGACCCACAAAGACCGTGCTGTACCCGGGCCCGGCCGTGGTCCTGGCACTTTTCCTGCATTCTGATTTTCTGTTCAGAAGTCACTATGTGGCCAAATCTCTGGGTCTGGCTAAACGGTGTTTAGTGCAGAACTGATGCGATGGTCACTCGCAATCGCCCAGAGCAGGAGCCAACTTGCAACTCTGGTGAAACTCAAGTGACACCAGCTGAGGCACACGCTCCAGATAACACACTGTGGGTGTGCCAGGGTCAGGGGCAAATGGTCAGGGCTTACCTTCTTCTGGTTTGAGGCCCAGTTTGGCAGCAACACAACATTCCAGTGCAGGATCAGTGCCAAAGGGAAGGGCTGCACAGATGCCCTGAGCCCCAGTCTCTGCATCAGCAGCAGTGGGTGGGTGGACCTCACCCATTTCCAGATTCAAATCCATTTGTTTGTCACTCCTGCTAGTTTATAGGCTCTGAAAGCTCATTTCAGCTGTTCAGTGACAGCACTAGCTGGTCCATGGATTTAAGGAAGCAGACAGGCTTTGGGAATGTGTGTTGCCATTTGAGACTTGTCCAACAAAAGGGGCACAGGAGGAGGACAGGTGTTAGGACCGAGTCCGGAGAGCTGGCCGCATAAACGACACGTACACCGATACGATTAAGTATCCTTCTCCCTTTATTGTTCAACTATGCCAACTTATATCTACTTTTGAAAAGATTCATGCCCAGTCCCTCTAGATGGACTCTAATCAGAGGGGGAGCCGGGCAGCTGTATACCTTGCCAAGGACTCTCAGGGCTGCCTGCAGTCAGGGGCCTGTTCAGGAGCTTTTCCTCAGCAACCCTGCAGTGTCCAGTCTTTCCAGGGGTATCATATGCCCTTGTTCCATAAGGAATCCCTCTACTGACAGGGAGCTGTCACCGGCCCCGTGCTCATGGGCTGCAGGGGACACCTGCACTGAGGAGGAAATGGAAATGGGAAAGAGGGAAATGCAACCTGATGGGATGCACCTCTGGCACCACATTTCCTCTTCTTCCTGCTGTCCTGGAAAACCCCAAGTAAATCCAGTCCCTCAGACCTTGCATCCCTGAACACCAGGAGAGCCGGTGTTTTACCCAGATCCCAGTGCCCTGCACGACTGCGCTGACACGAGCACAGGCGGATTGCTCCACCCAGCACCATCCCTCATTTTCTTCCCATTGCTCCCCAAGCGTCCCCAAACCACCCCAGCGTGTCTGTGCCGGGGCCAGGGCCTGCCCCGAGCCCGACCAGAGGCTGTCACCCAGCCCTGCACCAGCTCCCACCCCCGGGTGAGCTGGGAATGCACTGAGAGCTCGGCTCCCCGGGCTCCCCAGCACCCAAACCGGTCCTCAGACACACAGAAATGCCCAACCTGCCCCTCTGGGCACAGCCAAACACCACAATTCCATCATCCCCAAGCAACTCTGGCACTTGCCTCTTCACCTCCGCCCATTTCCAGTAGCCGGGGCTAGGACCGGGCTGTCAGAAATAGCATTCCCTAGGCAGTTCATCCCAGCGCAGAGGAGAAGAGGAGCCTGTCCCTGACCCACACCATGGGCAGGACAAGGGGGGCCCTAGCTGGCTTTGCCTACTCCAGCACCAAAGCTCTTGGTCCCAAAGATGGGGCGAGTTCAGTGGTTTTTCCTGTCCTGAAAGAGAGCAGAAAAGGGAAGTTAATCCCACTGTGGAATCCAAGACTCCTGCATTTCCTATTTCTGCTCTGATTGCTCACCGTGGAGTTTTAGCCATGGAAAAAAAAGGAGAATGACACCATATCAAATAAAAAGTTGATTAATCCACGTAGGGGCTGTGGAGAGGATACAAAGGAGCTTTTCCATGATTTTGGGGCTTGAAGAGGGACTGAATTTCCCTCAAAGCTGGGAAGGGCCTGAGGATAATAAAGCAAAGGAGCAGCTTCATCTCTCCCTGGCAGAGAGCTCGGGGCTCCATTATGGATACAAATCAATCCCAGCAGGATTTCAAAGGGTTTCTTTAGGATGTCAGGTCCCTCTTTATCAGATCCCTGCTGGGATTCAGGGCCTGCCTGGTCACGGGGTGCTTTGATAAGGGCTGGATTTAAATCCCAGATCTGAGAACAGACATGAAAGGTCCCTGGGTTTCTAGGGGGTTGAAAAACTCAAGCTGGATTCGCTGCAGAGCTGAAAAATCAGGGTAAGAGAGAGCAAGGAGTGGCCAGCAGGCCCAGGCTCCTGATCACGCCCCTGGGATCCATGGGATCCATAGGATCCACGGCCTCTGGCACGCTGCTCCAGCACCCTGCAGGGTGACTGACAGCCGGGCAGGGGAAGGAGCCACCAGCAGCTCTGCCATGTGCACCATCATTCACCTTGCACGTGGCCTAAACAGCTACCAAGCACTGATGGACTGACTGAGCCGAAAATATCGGAGAGATCTCAGTTTGCACTCCAAATTCCCTGCAGCCTGTTCCCTTCCTGATCCATCCCTTGAAGCAGCAAGAGTGGAATTCCTTCCGTGGTTGCTCTTTCCCTCCTGTTTGCCACTCAACAAGAAAAAGCAGCCACGTGAACAGGAGTAAAAGCCCCAAACCCACAAAAAAGCACATTCTCAGCATCACTAATCCCTGCCAAACTGCCAGGAACCTTCCAAAACTACATCCAAGCTTGGAAACAGGGATCCAGTTGTTTGTTTAAGCAGCTATTGATCCAGTCTCTTCCAGCTAATTAAACTATTCACTATTTAAACTCATTAAACTGCTCATCCTGCTCCTGGCAGCCAGAGGCAAAGAAGAAATCGTGTCTACATTAAATGGTGATGGTGAATGTGCCCATCCCAGTCCTTGGAGAGGTTGGAATTGCATCCCTGTTCCTCTGCTCTCTTTTCCTTCCTTTTTCCTGCAGTGATTCCCACCCGGATTCCTCAGCTCCAGCTCTCTGAGCAGCCTCAGGGGGAGCATTTAATCCCCTTGGAGCCAACTCCATTTGTTGCATCCTTCATGCCTCAACCACCCCTAAAAGCAGGCAAGTGCTGATGGGCAGTGCAGCTGCTTCCACTTGGGAATGTTTCCAGTGGAACAGGGAGGGAATTCTGAGAAGCTTCCACCCACTGCACGTTATTGCTGGATAAAAGGTGAGGCAGCAAAGGATCAACAAAGGGAGATTTCAGCAAGACAAAGTCCAGACAGAGAGGCTGCAAGTGTGGCTGGGGCTGCTAAACTGGGAAAACTGCAAGGTCAGGCTGTGGGAACATGGATTATACTGAGGTCTGGAACTGGTGTTGGGAAGAGAGGGAGAAGGAGAAGGAGAAGGAGAAGGAGAAGGAGAAGGGGAGAAGGAGAAGGAGAGAAGGAGAAGGAGAAGGAGAAGGAGAAGGAGAAGGAGAAGGAGAAGGAGAAGGAGAAGGAGAAGGAGAAGGAGAAGGAGAAGGGCCCGAAGTAACTGCACAGTGAATTTCCTTACCATGAGCCAGGCTCATTCCCTGAGCTGACCAATATCTCCGAGCTCCCCTTCATGGCACAGCCCTGCCAGTAAAGAACAGAAGTTCCTGCTGCTCCCACTGGAATTCTGTAGCGTGCCTGGCATTCCATACGTTATGCTGCCTGAGAATTCCTGCAGCCGTCCTTGGGAAGAGCAGTTCACTGCCACAGGAGGAACAAGAGGAAAGCAGTTGCCACTCTCGGGTTCTGTGCTCTGTAAAAAGTAAAACCAGATAAAGATCAAAGCTCCATAAAGCTGGAACCATCTCCAACCTCGGGACAGCACTTCTGTGGGAAAAGCATAGATGGGCAATTAGGAAGGAGATCATCATGCAAATGGACAAGGGGGGGGAATTAAATTCTGCTGCTTTCTGATTGAGGCCTGCTTCAATTTGCATCCTTTATAATATCAGTTTAATGGGACTTTTTGTGCTTTAAAGAGGTTTTTATTAGCTGGGGGTTGTCTCTGCCTGGACTGAGGCACAGCACAATGAGTCTCCTTCCTCCTGAAGCCGTGTCGTTATCCCAGCATCTGAAATTAAAAACCAGCACTCTGGGAAACCTCTCTACTCTGAGGAGAAGTGTGAGGAGCGTTTGGGTCTGTGGAAAGCCTGGAACAGCTCTGAGAGACACCAAACATCCTGTGGATCCCAATAAACAGCAAAACATTCCAGCAGCTCCTTCCAACACCGCCCTTGTAGGGAACTCTGTCACCCCAGTGGGTATTTGTGGGAGTAAGGAAGAAATCCCACTAATGACCTCAGTGTGATCACCTCTGGTTCGTCTGGGGATAAATCTCCTTTATCCTTCTGGGAGAATAAAGGAATCCAATGCTGCCTTAATCCCCAGCTCCTCAGAGTCT
Source organism: Coloeus monedula (assembly GCF_965178545.1). Taxonomy (NCBI): domain Eukaryota; kingdom Metazoa; phylum Chordata; class Aves; order Passeriformes; family Corvidae; genus Coloeus; species Coloeus monedula. The sequence goes on from NW_028120481.1 coordinate 7,182, forward strand.
GCATTTCCAGAATCCATCTCCTGGCCCAGCATGGGAAGGGTTGTCCAGCGCTGGAACAGCTGCCCAGGGCAGTGGTGGAGTCACCAACCCTGGAAGTGCTCATAAAATACATGGATATGGCACTTGAGTGTTCATAAAATACCTGGGTAAATACATGGGTAAATATAGGGATAAATACATGGGTACATACGTGGATAAACATATGGATAAATGTATATGGATAAACATATATGGATAATCCATGGATAAATATAGTGATAAATATGTATGGATAAATATGTATGGATAAATACAGACCTTGCATCCCAGAACACCAGGAGAGCCAGTGCTTTACCCAGATCCCAGTGCCCTGCACGGCTGCGCTGACACTAGCGCAGGCCGATCGCTCTGCCCAGCACCATCCCTCATTTTCCACCCACGGCTCCCCAAGCGGCCCCAAACCACCCCAGCGTGTCTGTGCCGGGGCCAGGGCCTGCCCCGAGCCCGACCAGAGGCTGTCACCCAGCCCTGCACCAGCTCCCACCCCTGGGAGAGCTGGGAATGCACTGAGAGCTCGGCTCCCCGGGCTCCCCAGCACCCAAACCGGTCCTCAGACACACAAAAATGCCCAACCTGCCCCTCTGGGCGCAGCCAAACACCACAATTCCATCATCCCCAAGCAACTCTGGCACTTGCCTCTTCACCTCCGCCCATTTCCAGTAGCCGGGGCTAGGACCAGGCTGTCAGAAACAGCATTCCCTAGGCAGTTCATCCCAGCACAGAGGAGAAGAGGAGCCTGTCCCTGACCCACACCATGGGCAGGACAAGGGGGGCCCTAGCTGGCTTTGCCTACTCCAACACCAAAGCTCTTGGTCCCAAAGATGGGGCGAGTTCAGTGGTTTTTCCTGTCCTGAAAGAGAGCAGAAAAGGGAAGTTAATCCCACTGTGGAATCCAAGACTCCTGCATTTCCTATTTCTGCTCTGATTGCTCACCGTGGAGTTTTAGCTATGGAAAAAAAAAGGAGAATGACACCATATCAAATAAAAAGTGCCCTTTTCCAGCATTTTTATTCCAGGCATTAAAAGGATGCTCATTTCTCTTCTAGCATTGTTTCCCTCATTTTAGGAGAACCGTTTTCATCCCAGGCCCCACTCGTCAGTTGTTCGATCCTCTGGCACTGGATTTGGACAAAAGAAGGGACGCACCTGGACTGCAGGAAATCACTGAGAGAAACCCTTCCAAAACGCGACAGAGAAAAACAACAGGAGATGCAGGAAGACACATCCCTCATTTGCACGTCTGGAACGCTTTTCTAAAGACTTCTCTGCATCTGGATGCTCTTTGCTCTTGGCTTTCTTCACAGGAATGCATTTGCTGCTAAACACGTCTCAGACCCTTACCTGATCGGGATAAGGTGGGATGGAGATGAAGACTCCCACAGGGAATAGCCAGGGAGATGCAGGGCCTGGGAACATCAAGGACGGAGAAGAGAAGGAACAGGGATTGTTTTTCTTGTCTCGAGCCAGCAGTGCTGTGAGCTTGGAGAACACACGGCACCGCAGGGATCCAGGGCAGGAGCGGGATAACTGCGGGATAAGGGGAATCTGCTCCCACTCCAGGGCTGTGCCAGTGAAGGAGGGGAATTTTTTAGTGCCTTCATTACACACAAAAACCAAACCCAGCACCACCGAGCTGGACTTTCGTGAGCCGCAAAACAAAGCGGCCCCTGGCCTTTGGGGGAGCACAACCTCACCGAGTCATGGAGCCAGGGGATGACACTTGGGAATGATCCTTGCTGCTGCCTGCAGGCAAATCGGATGAGGGAGCCACAGGAGCTGCGGGGTTTCCTGCTCTTCCTGCAACGCCATCGGTCCAGACCAGGAGACCTTTCCTGGAACAGATCTTCCCTGTAAAGGGAGCTACACCAAAGCTCAAGCCCTCATTTAGAGACCCTTGGAAAAGCAAAGGTGAGAGGGGATTACCTGGAGCCCCAGGGGACCGAGGCGAAGGCGATGAAGAAGCAGACAGCAAAGTGCTTCCACTGCTTCTCACTCCAGCAAAGGGAACATCCCTGGAATTTCATGTCCGGCGTCGCTCCCAAACCCCACAGGTGAACCCACACGTACTCCAGGACTGATCTCCTTCAAACTTCCAGCAGCACAGACTCACCGGGAGGAACTGCAATCCAAGGACACACATCAGCAACCGTCTTCCCGCTTGCCCCTCTCTCCACATTTTCCCTTTCCAGCGGGATGCAGGTGCCACCCCCCAGAGGCAGGAAAACTGCCTTGCAATCCGCTACAAAACCTGCCTGGAAAGCCCAGGATGCCCGGAGCCAGCAGCCGTTTCTCCTGGAGCTCCTGCTGACAGGCATTTGAAGCCTGCTGTGCCTCACAGCTGCTTTTCTGCCAAGGGCATTCCCATCTTTTCTTTTTTAGCCCAAATAAAGGTTTACAAAGCTGAGTTTTGTGAGAAGCGCTTCATATTTGGATCATTCTTAACTTGGAGTTTCCCTTGGCACCAAAATCAGGGGCTCACCTTTTGCTTGGAGCTTGGCTGAAGTCCTCAGCAGTGCCAGGGAATGTGGCCATTGGAGGCTTTGGGCAGATTTGGCTCATCTGCCTTTTTAGGCCTTGTTTCTTTCTCTCAGCCTTCCCACTGGATTGTGGCCTCCGAGGAATACGTAAAATCCCATTCCATTCCTATTCTTTCGGACAATTTTTTGTACCGTCCCTGTACAAAACGAGGCCCCCTGTTCGGATGCTTTTCCCCAACCGTTCCCCGGCACTTTTATCTGCCGGTGCATTCCCTGCGTTGCTTGGGCTCTTCCCAGGTCTCTGAGCTCCTTCACAAGGCAGCAGATCGATTTGGCCCAGGAACTAAACCCTCCCGAGGAATTGTCTGATGCCATCTCCGCATTTGACACCTGATCCTTGTGCTCAAAGGATCCCTCTTTCTTCCCTTCAGCCAATTTCAAGGCTCGCTGCCCCCAGCTGCGATCAGGCCCCAGCCTGATCCCTGCAGTCTTCCCTGCCGGGATCCTGCTCAGGAATCCCTGGGCTACAAATGTAAGAATTCATTCTTCCCACCCCTGCCCAGTTCCAAAGGATTTGGTGTCTGCCTTACCCGGCTGGAGCCTGCTTCCAACTCTGTTCTTGCTGCTTCTGCTGCTTTCCAGTTCCCAGGAATTCCACCGACGGAGCAACAGCGTTTTCCAGCTCCGCCAGGATTCCCTCTGCTGCGTTTGGGTGCTGGAAGGATATCAAAACCAGGCTCTCTGGGGCTTTACTATCAGGAAATTACATCCCCGGATTTGTTCATTTCCAAATATTATCTCTTCCCAACAAAGCACTGGGCATCCAAGGAATACAGAAAGTGATGGGCTGACCACTGCTTACTCCTCTGGAATGCCAGAGCTTGGAAAAAAAGGGCACTTGAGGCTTCTCCTGGTGCTGCCCGTGAGGTGTATTTTACTTGAGAGCCCCTTCCCGTGTCTTTCCCTGTATCCACCAAAAAATCCACCCCTTCATTCCCCAGCTGCTTGCTTCCTCCCTCTTTTCCTGTATCCAACAGAATTTTAACAGGTCAATAGTCCCCTCTGCAAGAGCACCTTTCATTCCAAACCTAAGAACAAACGAATCATTTCCCTTCCACCGTCCTTATTAGGATTCCACTGAGAGCAGTGGATGGAAAATGATCCTCTCCTGGTCCCTGCTGGATTCCCGTAGCCGGGATCCTTTCCCTCTTTCCCCCCACCACGGTGCCCTCCTCCCCCTCCCGCCCCACCCCACACCCTTTTCAGGCTTTGTTCCACAGCTTTTGCCTCCAGGCCTCAGATCCTTTCGTTCTCCACGAGCTCCCAGCAGCTCCACAGCCTTCCCTCTCCCATCCTGACCATTTCTCCGGGAATGGAGCTCCGCATTTCAATTGCCTTCTCTTTTCTCTGACAATTCCCACCAATCCAGAAGACCTAAAGCTGACACAAGGAACACTCGGTGCCCACAAATCCAAACCCAGACCCGGCCATCCCCAAACCAGCAACTCCCGGACAATTTGCGTTCATTCCAACCTAACACTGAGGACTCACCCAACCCTTCAAAATTCCCAAGAAATATCCTGTTGCCTTCACAGCTCCCAGGGGATTCTGCTTCGTGCTCACACGGATTTGGGACTTCCCTGAAAAAACCCGTGCAGGGCACGCTGGAATCCCCGATCCCGTGGATCCGGGGAGCGTTAAAAGCTCGGTCCAGCCTGGGCCCCCGGAAATTTTTGCCAAGTATCCCCCAAGTCCTTGGGATAACAGAACTCTCTGGTACTGCATTTTTGGCGTTGTAAAGCCTGGAATTCCTTTATTCCTAGTGCTGGGCTCTGCATATGGCCGAGAAAATCCCGGCCTCCACACAGACCCAGATTCCAAACTTTCTGATACATTTCAGCAAGCCGAGAAATTCACCTTCCCTACTTCTTCTTAAGGGCATCCTTCTCTTCCCTTACCCGGCGTGCTCTCTCCCACTGGGGGTGGGTTTTCCCCTTCCCATGCTAATTAGTCCCTACTTCTAGGAGGTTTAGGTACCTTTCTTCCCTGGGACAGATTTCTTAACACAGCTACCGAGGCTTTGGGAGTCTCCTTTATCTTCTACTTTCTGGATCCATAAATGCCACAATCCAGACGCCCAACTTCAACAAGACGTCCTTTCTACCTAAAAACACACACTCTCAACTCTTAGATCTTTTAAGTTTTACCCCCGCAAAATTCCCCTATTTTTCCACCACTGAATTCCTCAGTCCTGCTACCAAGGATTTCTTGAATACCACGGGGCTTTTCTCAAGATTTACCCCCACGACCTTCCCTACGTGCCCACTGCTCATCACCTCATTTTTCCCTCAATGTGGTCGTTCTCCACCCCAGAGAGTTTGTCAAGTGTTGCCTCCAAAATGTTCCCCATCTCTCCACTACTCAGTTCCCCATTTTGCCTCCAAAATATTCAATCTGTCCCCTCCACATTGCATCCACTTTTACCCCCAGCGTTTTACTTCCTCTACAATATTGATTCAACCTTTTCCACCCCAAAAATCTGCATTCTCTCCCTTAAACAGCACCTCAGCTTTTCCCTCAAAAATGCCCCAGAGGGAAACTCAGATTCAGCCCCCAAACTCCCATTTGCCTACACAAACAGTTCTTGTGGCCCCTCTCAATTCCCCCAGGCTTTCAGCTCAAGGAAGAACTGGAAGCCTATTCCCTCATCTCCACCCTTGTTTTGCTTTCCTGGAAAACCTTGCGATCCCACACTTTCTCCAAGAGATCTGCTGGGACTACTGGAAGGTTTGCTCTCTCAGAGCGCCAGGGGGCTTTACAGCACTTGTTCCTCTGCATCTTTACCCTTTTATCAGCTTTCCCCTGGAACGGTGTTGTGGGAGAAGCTTGGAACTACCAGAAATGGATCACGTTCACATTTTTTCCCCACCAGTTTTTATCTGGTTTCAGATTCCTGGAATTACCCTCAAATGTGCCCAGGAACACTGCTGTGAAAGGATCAATGAGAAGAACAGCCGGAAAGCAGAAAACCACCTCCAGCAGCAGCCACAATGATCCCATTTCTCTTCTTACCTGGTCCTGCCAGAGCTCCCAACAGCCATTCCCATTCCAAAACAAGAGCTATGGAAGACATTCCTGCTGTCCGTGAGGGTGAGGCGGCAGTTCTGGATGTTCTTCGCTGTGCAATCAGACAACAAACAGAGTGTAAATGATCCTGGTGGTCCCTTCCAAGCCAAACCAGCCCGTGATTCCATGCGTGGATCAGCACCTGTCCCAGCTCCATTCCAGAAACCTCCTCCCACTAACCCAGAACTTCCCTTTTTCTGCTCAACATCAGGGGTTTGCTGCCGAGTGCCCCGGGCAGGGGACGCCTCAGCCTTCCCTGGGACCGCAGCATTCCCTGGGCTGCCTCAGCATCCCCTGCGCTGCTGTTCCACGCCCATCCCGTGGTCCAGCGCCTGCGCGGGCTGCAGTGCCGGGCTCTCCCCACGAGGCGGCAGCACCGGGAGCGAGCAGCCCCGGCCGGTCCCGCTGTCTCGGGGCAGCTGCGCCTTTAACCCGCCCTGAGCCGGCGGGGCCGTGAACACAGCGGGCACAAACCCCACCGCTCCCCTTTATTTCACCCTCAGAGGCACAGGATCGCAGCATTTCCTGGGCTGCAAGGGACCCACAGGGAGCATCGAGTCCAAATCCTGGCCCTGCACCCCAAGAATCCCACCCTGTGCCCGAGAGCCTTGTTCAGACCCAAACTCTTCCCCCAAGATCCTGAAAACACAGCGGGGCTGGGAGAAGGATGACCACGGAGGATTTTTTTATACAGATCTCCTTGCACGATCGTTAAATAATATTATTAGACAGTCCATGAACGCATCCCTGGGCCGGGACAGCCGCCCCTGTGCCGGAACACTCATCCCTGTGCCGGAATACCGATCCCCCGCGGCCCCCACCGTCCGCTCGGGGCTGTCCCCGTTCCCCGCTCACCTCCGAGCCCGGAGCACCCGCCCCGGTGCCCCCGGCCCGGCAGCGCTGCTCCCCGGGCTCCCCGCCATTGGCGCTCCTGGCGAAGAAGGGCGGAAGTCACCGGTACCGCACCGATGTGGCTATTCGACCTTCTCAAGATGGCGGCCGGAAACCCCCCCCCCCCCCCCCCCGTCCGTCTATTCGACTGCCTGAATGCTCCCGCCTGCCCCAGGCGCCGCTGACCCCACAGTCGGTGTCCGCGTAGCGGGAAACGCCTCAGAAAATTGTGTGCAAGCGCTGGGCTGGCGTCGGCGTCGGCGTCGCGTTCAGGCAGTCGAATAGACGCAGCTTGGGGGGGGTGGGGGGTGGGGGCCTTCCCTGCCGCCATATTGAGAAGGTCAGAAAACAGTGCACACGACCGCCATCTTTAGTGTGGCAGTGACGACACTTCCGCCCTTCGCCGCCATCTTGGGTGCTGGCAGAAGCCACTTCCGGTCGAGCCGCCATCTTTAGTGTGGTACACTTAGGGCCCCCGCCACCCCTCACAAGGGCTTCTGTCTAGTCGGCTGCCTGAATCCGGCCCGGACTCCGACGCCGGCCCCGCGCTTTCCGCGCGATTTTCCGCCGTGCTTCCCGGTGCGAGGACACGGCTGGCGGGGTCAGCCGCGCCGGAGGCGGCCGACGGCTCCGCGACCGGCGGCAGGCATCGGCAGGGACACCTCTCGCAGGGGGCCTACTGCGTCCGCCATCTTGAGTGTGGCGGAAGTGTAAACCACCCTCTGCAAGGTCCTGGCAGATAATAAAATAATAAAATAAAATAAATACTGTCATATTCTAATAAAAACGTCACTTAACGCCGTCCCGAGAGCGCGGAACTGCGCCTTCCTTTCCGAGCCGCCTCCTTGAGAGCGACACGCGGGCGGCTCTATTCCGACCGTGCCCGCCCGGTGCCTCCCGCCCGGGTCGCGCTGCGACCGCGCCTCTGCTGCCCGGCAAAACCGGCCCCGCCGGGCCGCCGCCCCCCGCGCTGTCATTCCCCGCGGTCACCGCCCCGCACGGCGCCCGCTCCTTTCCATAGCTGTGGCCCCGCTCGTGCACGGCCGTGTCCCTTGGCGCTCCGAACCGCCCTTCGCCCCTCCCCTCCGCTGACAGACCCGGCCCCGCTCGCTCCCGCTCCTTGCCACGCTCGGCAGCCACCGAGGCCGCCGCCCTCTCGGCTCAGCCGGCACCGGGCGGCAGCAGCGCCGGGGCGCCGTGTCGGGGGCGGCAGTGCCGCGCTCTCGCCACCAGGCGGCAGCAGCGCCGCCCAGCTCAGCCCGGGGGCAGGCACAGAGCACAGGGAAAAGCCGGCTCCGGGCGCTCTGCAGCTCCTGCGGCCAGGCGCTTGCTGCTTTCCTTCCTACAGAAAAACGCCGGCTCCTTATTCTCAAAACTTGCTGATCTCTATTCCCAGCTTCTTATATTCCTGTATGCGACAGAGTAGACAGAGAGGGCTGGCTTATTTCAAAATGAATTTACATCTAAATCAGTAGCATTTGCCTATAGACGTAAAAGTGAAGAACTTAACACGTTTTGGTATTCTGCACACATCCCTCGCTGGGAGGAATGATAAAAAGTTAAAAACAAATGAAATTTTAAAAGTAGAAAGTTAGAAACAAAGTTACAACAGCAGAAATTTAGAAACAATCAAAGAGGTAAAATACAAGAAACAAACAAATTTCTAAAGGGAGAAAGGTTGAAAGTTAAAAACAAAGAAACAAAAAAAAAGTAGAAACAAAGAAAATTAGAAAGGTAGAAATTTAGAAACAAAGTCACAAAGGCAGAAGGTGTTGAGCCTTTGACAGGGTACCCCTCCTTCTCGGACCAGGGTGAAAGAGCAGAGGAGGCTGCTGTTCTGCTGAGTTCTTTATTTCACGGTCTCACAGCTGTCTTGAAGGCAGAGTTCGAATGGGGTTACATGATAAAGCCAAGCAGCAGCAACAGGCAAAACCAGCTTCTTCTATATGCTCCATACACTCTATTTTTTTCTTACAGAAGTGTGGATTCTATTTGTTAATTGACCAATAAGATTAACACACGATTCGAGTTTTCGTTTTCTTAACCCATCCTGCTCTAACACTTGTAAGCCTCACACAAGTGTTACATCTGTATTACACAGATTTGCACATACAGTTTCTATCAGCTCTTATGGTTTATGTGAACACTCCATCTAAAACATGTGAACAGTGTAATTCTATCTAGATTTTGTCTAAAGTAAAGAATTCTGTGAAAAGGTAACACTGCTGCAGCAAGAGCTGTGTTTAAGATCTCTGCTACAGCTTTTTCAGGTTTAAGGCACTTAGCATCTATTTCTACTAAAAGTTAAAAATCTGTATTTCTATTTCACTTCGGTGTGGCTCCATGGATGTCAGCTTGTCCAAAGGTTTTAATTCAAACCTAGTGCTTTGGCTTCCCTCTGGGCCTGAGGAGCCTTCACTCTAACAAGAAGGTTAGAAACAAAGTTAGAAACGTAAAAGTCAGAAAGTAAAACACAAATTTAGAAAGGCACAAAGTTAGAAATGTAGAGTGTTCAAAACAAAGTTAGAAAGGTAAAAATGGGGAGAAAAACAAAGGTATAAAGTTTCAAAGTTCCAAACAAACAAAGGCAGAAAGGGACAAATCTAGAAAGTTAGAAACAAACAAAGAGAGAAAGTCAGAGATGTAGAAAGTTAGAAACTAACAAAAGTAAAAATGAACAAAGGTAAAAAGAGAGAAAACTTAGGTGGTACAAAGTCATAAAAGTAGAAACAAAAAAGGTAGAAAGGCAGAAGGTCAGAAGGGTAGAAATGAACAAATGCACAAAGGTAGAAATGCAGAAAGCTGGAAATGAAGAAAGATGGAAAGATAGAAAGTTTGAATGGTAGAAACAAACAAACGTATCAAGTTAGAAATTGAGAAAGGTAGAAAGCAACAAAGGTAGAAAAAAAGAAAGGTAGAAATGAACAAAGGTAGGAAGTTGGGGAGGCAGAAAGTGCAGAGGCTGGCAGCAGCCATTCCAGCCTTAACGAGAGCCCTGTGTGGAAGAGCAACTTGTTCCATTGATCTTCACTTTGCTAAGGGCCTTCTGCTCTCCTGGGAAAGATGCAGAGCAGGCAAATGGCTACAGGTAGAAGCACCAGGTGTGACTGTTCTTCCTTCACCTCCCAGAAAGCTGGCGGGTTTCATGTTTGAGTCAGTGGCCCAGAAGGGGCAGAGAGTCTGCCCTGACCAGTCTGTGGGCATGGATCTGTTTTGTCTTTCCCTGTGCCCATTCCCAAAACTCTTAAAACTTTCCCAAAATAGAAACACAAAGCCTGGGGCAGATCGTGCCTGAAGAAAGAGTGGTCTCTTGTTTTATTCCAAGCTGCTACAGAAACAAACAAAGGTAGAAAGGTAAAAATGAACAAAGGAGGGAAGGTGAGAAAGGTAGTTCGAAAATCAAAGTCAGAGAGAGAGAGAGAAAGAAAGTCAAAGTCAGAGAGAAAGAAAGAAAGTCCGAGAGAAAGAAAGAAAGTCCGAAAGAGAGAAATAAAGTCAGAGAGAAAGAGTCAGAAAGAAAAAGAAAAATAGAGAGAAAAAGGAATAGAGAAACAGAAGAATAGGGTTTGAGAGAAAAAGAAATCGAGTGTAAAAGAGAATTAGTGTTGAAGAGAAAAAGAGAAACTGAGAAATAGAGTGACAGAGACATCCAGAAACAGTTAAACAGCAAGAAAAAGATAAAGAGTTAGAAAAAGTCAAGTGAGGAATAGACTGAAAAGTAAAGCAAAGCAGAGTAGCAAAGCAAGAAATACGGCAAAAAAATTACTAAACCACACCAAAGGAAGAAAGCAACCAAAAGGGAGGAGGGGGGTATCTTTATTAGGGTTTATTCAACTTGATTGAACGAGGGTTTTTTATTTACACTTCGGCAAAGCAAGTGGAAACAACAATGTACACAAGCACAAATACAATCCATATGCACACTGGTCAAAGTCCAATTGACATACAGAGCAATATGTGCAAGTGCAGCAGCAAACACCAACACAGAGCAACACAAGCCAACCCCCTATCAGTACAATGTAACAATTGTTCTATTTCTGGAAAATTCATTCCATTTTATTGTTCCAGGAAACCCAAAACAGCAGCACAGGGAGAACAAAACATTCATCCACCACACACCTCCTTCAGCTGACACACAAACCCACCCTCGCTCTCGTCTCGAGAGCACCCCATGGGAACGCGGTTCCCGGGAGCCCCAAAATCATCCCGCCTGACAAATCTCCGGCACGGTCGGCACCCAAACCCTGGCGATGAACGGCACCTCACAGACCGGCCGGGTCCCAGATAAAAAAACCCATCCGGGAGGGAAAACATCCCCAGCCAGCGCAGCAGGTTGTTTTTACTCTGAGTTTAAAAAGTAGCTGAAAAGCCTGAAAGGCAAAACTCACAACAGAGAAGCACAAAACAAGACAAATTATCTTCCACCGCCCTCAGTAGCCTCAATTCAGGCAAGTCAACAGAAACTCAAGAGCGCCACAGGGCAAAGGTCCAGGTGTACCTTTAGATACACTCAAACATCCTGGAGTCCTGGATGTGGGAGCTTTGCCTCGGGGGTGCTCGGTGCGGGTTCGGACGGTCGGGACGGTGACGAGAGATCTCTGCAGTCAGATCTTGGAACACGCGGTTTATTGCAAAGGGCGTGGGTACAGGGGCACTGCTTAGAGCTGCAGCTGGCAGCTCTGAGCAGGCCCAAGAGAGCAAGACAGTAAGCGAGTAAGTAAAGAGAGGGAGAGAGAGGAATGAAGGTGAAGAAGTAGTGAGAGAGAATGTGTGTAGAGTATAGTAAGAGTGTCTGAAGTCCTGGTTACAATACAATAAATCATCTTCTGTACTGAATATTCTAATTGTCACTAACCAATCTAATACAAGATACAAATCCTATAGCATTTACATACAGCCTATAAGAGTTCTTATATTACCATAGAGTGTTACATCTTAACTTCTAAAAACTACTCTTTGGACCCCTTCTGCTGAGCTAGTAGAGTCTGCTCTGACCCTTGGACCTGCCTGCAAGCAGAGGGTATTGTTCAATCAAGAGGGGATTACCTTCAGTCAGCCATACCATTGTTTTCCAGTTGTTCAGTAACTAAGACTTGGTATTTCAAAAGGTGGCTTTCATTTCGATGTCGCTTATAGTTTTCATATTCCCAAAATCTTTTGTCAGGCAATCATATTTATAAGGCTTTCCTGTTTCATCTTCCCCAACACCTGGATTTTCCTAGTGCCTCGGTACCCAACGTCAGGGGGGAAAATATCCCAGTTGAGGCTTCCCCAGCCCATCTCCAGGTGTCACCCCCAGCCCTCCCAGTGGCTCCCAGTTCCCAGGCACCCAGCCAGCAGCTCCTTGGTCCTGGGAGGCGTGTGGCACTTCCAAAAGTACACCATGCCTTGGAGCAAGCTGAGCAAACAATTCCAGACCTAAAACCTTCAATCCCTGCACGTCAAGGCAGACTCACAAATGCCCAAGAATTCGCACCTGCCATGGAAAAGTTAAAAGATCAACGTCTGCCTGAACTGCATTTGCAGAGTCCAATTGCACCCATTTTGCTCTGCCTCATGCTCGCAAATTGCCCGGAACGTGCTGTGTACAACAGCCATGGAAAACTCCTGACACTGGTATCCCGATGCCTCTTGCAGACACCCAGCTCAGGGAAACCTTTGCAGCAAAGCAAATCCTAAAGGAGCTGTTTTCCCCGAGGAAGCCCAGCAGCGGCAGCGCTGGCCCAGAGCACAAAGCAGCAGCTCTGCTGGGGAAGAGCATCCTTCAGTTCCTCTGCTGCTCACTTGACCAGAGAGCTGTTCCTAGGCCACATTCACTGCCCCACCCTGGATGAAATACCTGCACCCCCCCTTCCAAGTGCTCACTGCTCCCTGCTGTTCACGTGACCTTTTCTACATCAAACTACCAGGAACAGTGCCCAGACAAATGGAGACCTTTCAAAAAAAAAAAAGATAAAAAACCTGGGTTTGCATAAAGCACTGAATCTAAAAACTTTTATGTTTCCAGTATTCCAACCATGTCCAGATGGTGAGCAGGTGCTAAAAATAACAACAGAAAAGCACAAGAAGAGACAAATCTTCCTTCTCGACCTTCAATATCCTCAATTCAGGAAAATCACCAAACTCAACAGCTCTATATAGAAGGGGAAAAAACCCCACGTGTACTTTGAGCTGGTGAGAAGAACAGGAACCTGCAGCAATTAAGGCTGCACAGTCCACAGCAGCGAGAGCTCAGCACACATCCAGAGAGGCAATTCCAGCACCTAAATTAAAAAAGAAGAAAAAGTTGATTACTTTTTTTTAAAGTTACTCTAAGTTCGTAAAACCAAACCAACCTTCGCTCTTGATTTTGGCTCACTGATGCACACACACACACAAGAAGCCAACGGTCACACAGGCCCTGCTTGCAGAATTCCTGATCCAAACCCTCGCCTTTTCTGCCCAGCACTGAGGGAAATCTGACAGAGGATTCATAAAGAGCCCTCGCTGAGAGCAGTCATCGCCCCAGGCCTTCAGGCTTGGCAAGATCCTGAAGTGAACGGACCCAAATTCAATTCCTAAATCTGAATCTCTGACAAGTCCTGTTAGAAAGACAGCGGACAGTCCATCAGAACACAGAATTAAAAGGCTGCACAAGGAATAACAGAAGCTTTTCCAGGAATAGCACAAGTTCCTTCTCTCCCTCACCGGTCCGGGACCGTGAGACCGAACCTTGGGCCCCAGGAGACAGGAGAGCTGTTATCAACACCCAAACCTCCCAAGCGTTGTTATTGCTCAGAGAGCTGCGCCGGCACTGAGCTACTCCCATGCGCCTGCAGGGCTCTGGGGAGGGGCAAGACGACCTCCCACTCCTGCCTGGAGAAATTTCAACACCCTAAAAAGTCAGTTCCCTTCTCTCTCTCTGACCCACGGCCAAAGCAGCTGTGTAGAACGACCCGGGGGATTTATGGGAGGGCTGATTCTCTCAGGAAAGACCCCAGACCCTGAGGAAACAAAACCACCCCAAATTTCCAGCTGGAAACACGCTGCCTCCTGAACGGGAGCGCACAAAACTCTCTAGAGCCAGACAGGAGGTGACAGACCGGAAAAAGCCAAAAGATGTGCTCTGCTTGCATGCACTCTCTGACTGGTAATTCCACAGGAAATTCCCCACGGATCGTAAGCAGTTGCCTACAACTTGTCCTCTGCAATCATGACTGCCTTGGCTTTCTGTGGAAGCGTTTCAAACATCCAGGGAGGGTTCAGGGCCTCGGCTGGCTCGTTTATGGCTCTTCCTGACAGGCCCAGGCCAAACCCAAGCACCCCCCTCACTGCTCCAGCCCCAGTTTCAGGGAAATATTGATACGGCTTAGAAATACTCTCCTTCCCTGAAACTCAGTCCCTCCCTGCACATCCCCAGAGAGGATTTACTCCGTCCTTTGTTCCCGACAGCACCTCTCCAGCGCAAGTCCCGCTTCACACAGACACTGACTAAGCAGACCTAAGGCAATGGTTCCAGCAGCAGCTGCAATCCCGAGCTCCCTGTCTCCTGCACAGCTCATCCAAGCACTCCCAGCAATCTCACCTCGGCCCAGACACCCTCTGTCCTCAGAGGGAAACGCAACCCGATGGCACGCAGCTCTGGCACCACATTCCCTCTTCCCTTCTCCCTTTTTCCAGCACACCAGGCTGCTGGCAATGGCATTCCCATGGCAGTTCATCCCAGCACAGAGAAGAGGAGCCTGTGACTTACCCACACCATGGGCAGGACAAGGGGGGCCCTAGCTGGCAGGGACGGGTTCTTCTAGCACAGAGGTTTCTGAGCCCAGAAAGGAGCCTTGCTTTGGCTTCCCTGACTTATTCAGCAGCCCTCTGGAAACACGTGGCAGGGAGGGAAGCTGCTTTTCCTGACACCATTCAGCTGCCAAAACCAGTAACCCCTCCACAGTGCTCCTGCAGCCTTGCCTGGCCCTGGGGCCATAGAGCAGGAGCCTTGTGGGCATGAACCTGCCCCTGATTCATCCCCTGAGCAAAACCCGCTAGTGAAAGGTGGTGAGAGCAACCAGGGCAGGGGTGGTAAGCAAATCTGGGACCACTTAGGAGAGGCCTGTGCCACCAGAAATGTAGAATGGTGTCTTTCAGTTGAAGGGGACATACAGTGTTCATCTAACCCAGTTGCCTCACCAAACACGCTATCTGACATACAAAATAATAAGCAGAAACCTTATTTCTGATATTTCCTCACTTCTAAGCCACAGAACTTGCAACTAAACCTACTCCATCTGAAAATTTGCGAATGTCATTTATTAGATTATTTGTAATCTTCCTCGCTGCTGAAGGGTTAACATGGTGTCCTTACATCCTGATGCTTATAAATAATTAAGGACACAGCAGAATTCTTCACTAAAATCTACTGTAGTCTTTTCCAGAACTGATTTCTAATCCTTTCCAAGACAGCTGCACAATTTAATATTAAAAAAAAAAAGTGCTGAACCATATTTCACAACTTGCCAGCTGCCTGCCAGGGCAGAGGGGTGCATGGCTCTGGCAGGGAGGGCACAGCCTCAGCACCAGCCTGCTTGGAGAACCTAGCTCTGCTCAGTGCCTCAAGCAGCAGTGCCTCAGGAAGGACCCTTTCCCAGCCCATCCAAAAGGACATAGGCACTTATTGGTCTGGCCACAGGGAGGGGGTGAGTGCTGCAACGGGGAGGCTCCTGCACAAGTTTGGAGTGGGCAAAGAAGGCACAACTGAGAAGGAATGGCCACCTCAGCCCCTCTCCTTCATTACAGCTCTGCACCTTCCCCTACCTGTAGGTCATAGGGGGAGGTGACAATGGGACAATGGGCACGGAGGGAATTAGTTGGCTGAGCAAGCTGGCGGGCAGAAGGTCCAAGAAGCTGACTTGTAAAAAAAAAAAAACAAACCAAAACCTAGAACGGTTCATCGTGATTAACCACATATCAGAAATGCCTTCCTCTCTAATGGTAAAGCCACTGACACACTTCTTCTCTTGCTTTGTCATTTATCTCGTAAATCAACCCATCTGCTTTCAAACCAAACGTGCCAAGTAAATATGAAGATTATTAGGAAGCCTTTTTATTTCCCTAGAGCAAATTAAACAGCTGGAGGTTACATTTTTTTTAACATTGCCAAGCTGTTACCAGGCGTAACAAAAGGCAGTTGGCTGCACACACAGCCCCGCAATGTTTCACTGGGCTGATGCAGCAAAATCAAGGAACCTGTGCCTTGCACCCAGCTGCAAATGCCGGAGACGCACCGCTGATTTTATGGCAACTGTCACACCAGGAGAGCTGATCCTCCCAGACAGTGGAAGTACACAATTAGGTCACATTAAACATCGAGAAAATGCCACAGCAGTTCCACATGCCAACTACAAGGGAGTGACACTGGAAAACAGTTCCTAGCTGGCAAGAGCCATCCCAGCATCAGTGCATAATAAACTGCTAAAAGTTGACAGATGAAGTCTGAGGGTGCAGAAGCGTGAGCAATCACCCAAACAGAGGGATTCATAACATTTTCCCACAAGGCAGAGAAGTAAGACAGGCAAGCACCAAAGCCTGGTTTATTCCCCCTGGGAAGCCACCGCTACCTCCTGTTCACAGAAACAGAGGGGCTGGGTACAGCATTCCTTCAGGAGGGTTTCCTTTAGGGCCAGAATAACAAGATGAAGCAGTGGTGCTCACAGCAGAAGCTTCAGACTTGTGTAGGCTTTTTTTTCCATGTACAACACCAAGCTCCTAGCCTTACCACAGGAGCAAAAGTGTTTGCAGTGTCCTGACCATTGCACCCACACACTACAAAGTACGTCCTTGGCCAGAGGTGGACTAGCGAGAAAAGCACAGCCCACTCTGCTTACAGAAAGCCTTTTGCATCCTGTCAGCACCACCTACGTTCAGCTTAGTCCAGTCTTGCACACCTGAAATCAAAGGTAGTTATGAAAGGCAGCTGTTGTCACAGATAACAGACATTCTGTTGCACAATATTTGGTGCTCGCCACAAATTGCACCGAAACAACTTCTATGCCATTGCCACAACAGTGGTAATTCTTTAAAACATGAATAAAAGGGCTCTGTACAGGAGGGCAATGCTGCATGGGGAGAGAACACACCACACCATGTAAACTTCAACACTGTGAGAAGTGTCAGTCTATGTCTTTTTACTCCCATATACTCCCATGTATCTTGAAACTACTTGTGGAGTCTACTGATGACAAAAGCATGCTTAATTTTGCCTGTGATCAAAGACACGGCCATGATGCAGCAGCA
The DNA here is from genome assembly GCF_965178545.1 of Coloeus monedula. Lineage (NCBI taxonomy): Eukaryota > Metazoa > Chordata > Aves > Passeriformes > Corvidae > Coloeus > Coloeus monedula. The sequence continues at coordinate 23,981 of NW_028120481.1, forward strand.
AGCAGTGCACCTCAGGGAAACGTCACACAGTTTTTGGGATGGTAAGTGGGCAGCACAGCTTTCTCAGCACATGAATTAACACCTCAATTCTTTAAAAGTTTCCATTTTACCAGTTTCTTCACCAGCACTAGTTGGCGTGATCAGCAGTCCTGTTGCAGTATCTCCTCTGCATGCATCCTCACAGAGCATCCCCATGGTTCGCTCCCAAACACAAGAGCAAGGCTATTCTTTACACTTTTAGGTCAGCCCTTTAGCACAGGCCAAGAGCAGCAGCTCATCCCAAAAGCAGCTGTCAGAAAGGCACAGGCAGATACGCATGCAGGAAGTAACCTCCTGAGGTACTGCTGCTGCACTGCCCATGACCAGGTCTGAGAGCAAAGCCACGCACCAGCACATGCTAAGAACCAAGCTGAGGGCTTAGAGGAAACAACCAACCTCCAGGATATTTTGAATTGTGAAACTTAATTTAAGCTACAGCCCAGAACAAAGACTTAGAAGCTAGGACACCCTCATAAACCAGATTTAGTCTGCTCTGTCATGGCACAAGATTACAATGTCACACTTTCACAGAATGGTTAAAGACTGGAAAGGGACCGCTGGAGGTCACCTAGTTCCCAGACATGCAAGGGTCCCCCAAAGCAGCTTATTGAGGATTGTGTCCAGATACCTTCTGAATACCTCCAAAGAGGGAGACTCCACAACTTGTCTAGGCAATCTGTTCCAGTGCTTGGGCATCCACACAGTAAAGTTCTTGCTCGTGTACATCAGTTTCTGCCCGCTGCCTTTTGTACTATCGTTGGGCAAAACCCAACCAGAGCCTGGCTCCATCCTCTTGGCACTCTCCCTTCAGATACTGATAGACTTTGATGAGGTTCCCTCTCTGTCGTCTCTTCTCGAGGCTGACCAGGGCCAGCACCCTCTGCCTTTCCTCACACATGAGATTCTCCTTAATCATCTTTGTCACTCTAAGCTGGACCCTCTCCAGAGGCTCCATGTCTCTCCTGTCCCGAGGAGCCCAGAACTGCACACAGCACTCCAGATGCGGCCTCAGCAGGGCCGAGTGAAGGCGCGGGGTCCGTCCCTCCCGGGGAGGCTCCGGCGGCCTGTGTGAGGGCCGGGCAGGAGCGGGGCGCGCCGGCCGCTCCCTCTCGCGGCCGCGGGGCCGCGCTGGGCTCGCAGCGCTGCGGCTGCCAGGCCCTCGCTCCCGGCAGGGCCCGGCCTGGGCCCCACCGCCCGTGCGGGAGCACCGGCCGCCGGACCCGCCTCCCGGGACACAGCCCCGCTCCCGCCCGACCCCGGCCCCGCTTACAGCACCTCGAGCCCTAAGTGACAGCTGGGCTTCGCAGGACCGAGCGCGATGGAAAAAGGGAATCCAGCCGAAATACGCACGCCTCACACTCCCAAGCTGTAGGGTGGGCTCTGATGAGAGCAAGAGCTCATCAAGACAGGCCCAGCCTAACCTGGGGGAGACCTGCGACAGAGGAGCTTGAATGTCCCATACCTGGGAAAGCAACAAAAAGCCTTAACCCAAAATTATTTAAGTAGTTCATATTCAGCATAAGTTTTCCTCCCTAATTCCCCATGCCCTCCCCACGACCCCAGCCAGCCTGGGTTTTGTAGACTAACTTTAGGGCTCCGTGTTTCTGACCAGATCTCATCTACCGTGACATGTGACAGAGCCCAGTGAGTGGAAGGCTCCAGCCCACAGACCCCCAAGAAAATCTAAGATTTCCTTGCTGCTCATGCAGTTTTCTCAGACTGTTTGTCAAAAGTTATTGGTGGCTATTTTTTAAATGAAAGGAGTAGAGAGAAAATAGCTTTGAGGCATATTGGGCTAGCATATTGTTCAGACTCTGTACAGGGACAATAAAGCTTTTAGGATCTTTTGATTGACATATATAATGAAGGTAGCTGTCAAACCTTTGTGCAGCAATTTTATTTCGTATTGACAAGCTATTTCACTGGCCAGGGTTTTGCATAAAAGGAATCATTCACATTGTTGTGGTGCTGCTATTTACAGAGCCTAGAGGACAGTGGCATCACTACAATATAAAGATTAATATTCAAATTTCTTTTGAAATACATAACTCTGTATGCAACCTATCCTACGTGCGCATCTTCATACAGGGAGAAAGGCATTGTTCTGCAGAGAGAAGGGGGCCTGGAGCTGCTGGGGGTTGTTGTTCATTCACTGAATCATCATGTAGCCTTTGAAAAGCCACTTAGTCACTCTGCAGTTGAATGTTTCTCTCTGGGGAGCAGAGAACAAAGCCTCAACACAAACTGCCATCACTGTTACCAGTCAGTGGCAGAGCTCACAGAGCCAGCATGGGGTCAAGGGGCTGCTCTGAGCAGCTCTTGTGTGCACAAAGCCCAGGACAGCTGTGCTCCTCCCAAAGAAGCTTCTTTCTCCTGCCAAAGCAGTGGCAGGGTCAGCTTGGGCTACCTAAGACAGCAGTTGCTGCTTGCCCACTACCTTTCTTTGATTATGAACAATAAATTGCCAAGAAATCACTAGCCTCAGAGAAAACAGGCAGAAAGCAAATGAGAGGGCAAAGCAAAACATAAAGGAGAGGGGGGAAAAAAAAAATCCACATAAGCAAGGATGACTCTCGCACTATTTGCTATGCAGTCAAGCCCACAAGTGGGTTGTGTATCTGAAGGTGGAAATACAAAGACGTGTCCTGTTCCCTGGGGAAAGGTAAGCAACTTCTCAAATGATCTTTAGAGGCTATTATCAGTCTCGCACTAGCACTGACATACCCTGTGCCCAAAGCCACAGCATGCACACACTGTATCCATAAAAAGAGATATTCATAGCTCTGCAGCTCATAGAAGTGCTGTGCCCGTGCTCTGGTACCAGTATCATTTAAAACAAAACAAAACAAAACAAAAAAAAGTTTGAGTTGCAAGTGAGGGCATGGAAGAACTTGCACGGCAAGAATTTGGAAAGAGCATGGTAATCCAGCTTGGTCAATGGGCACACAATTTTTTAAGAGTGTACCACGTTTGTTTGTTCAGTCATTCCTATATTCATTTTCAAGTCCAGAGACAGCAGCTTCATGTCTAGCCCCAAAATAACAGCACTGTCTGAGACAAAACCAGCTTGGTCAGGGGTACCAGAGCTTTTCCCAGCCCGTTTATGTAATAAAGCATTATATACAACTGTTGGAAAACATACCAGTTTAAAAATCTTTTATCTATGACTTTAGCCAGGTTTGCTCATCTTTGCCCCAGGGGAAGGGAACTGAAGCTTCTTTCCAGGGCATTGTTTCTCTAGGTGAGGCCTGATGGGCTTAGCATTTCAACAGACTGGGAGTAGCCCCAACAAGATAAAGCCATCGATGGAACATCAACAGAACCAACAGAACGTCAGTGGCCATCTAGGAACATCTACCCCAGACTCTGCCTCCGGCAAAGACTGATAAGAAATTCAAGCAATGAAGATCTAATTAACATCAGAAGCGAAGAAATCCGGATCTAATAGGAGAGCAGATACTAGGAACTACACAACTTGAGACCAATGAACACTGACCCAATTTGTTTCTGTGAGTTTTGACTGCAAAAAAGATCTGAAAATTCTAGTAAAGATCATGTGTCATGGAATGATTCTCCGCACACCCGGGCTATGTGCGGATGAGATGATTTCTGTGGTACATCCTGGCCAGAGAAGAAAGTAGTGCCTTGACTCTCTAACATTAAAAATGTTGTTGGAGGGCTTTTTGTTTTTCCTGCAGTTTCAGTGACACAACCAGGAAGCAGAACAGGAGCTATATGTCCCTGTTACTTGGGTCCTAAAATACAGAGAAAGAAGACAGGGCAGAGAGCAAAGAAGAAAAACAGAGCTTTGTCCTCATTCACATGATAGCCCTGTAAGGCTCTAACCCAAAAGATGTAACTGTATAGTGAAACATCTATGGGGGACTCTCTTGCCTGGCACAGAGGGGTTCTGCAGATAGACTTCCAGGGTGGGGAAAGAGTACCAAGTCGGCAACACAAATTACTTCAGGCCAAACTCCAGTACATAACTAGAGAGTCCATAGATACATCCAGCCTTAAGCCCAGGAGCAATACAGGTGGAGAGAACGGAGCCTGGGTGATTAAAACTACCTATTTAAGCAGTTCAAGGTAGCTGGAAGCAGCACTGGTGCCTCTGGGTTTCTCTGTTCATTATTTAAGGTGAACATAAAAACACAGAGTGCAGGAGCCCAAGGATGTTCCTCACTGGCTTCAAGCTGGCAGTTTGCTAAAAGCAGCGCTCCTTGGTTTCCTTGGTTTGCCGACCAGCAGTGCCACCTCCCCTCCCTGCTGCCACGGTGCTCAGCCTTCCCCAGGGTTAACAAAAGGGCACGTTACTCTGCTTCGCCAGATTTTAGCTCTGAGAATTTCATTCTGAACAGTTCAGCATCTGCTTTAGCCAAAACAGTTCCGCTATTTCCAGGAATATTATTAAAGGAAAAATATACTGCTTGGCACACGCTACCTAAATTCAGGCAACCTTTTATATGAGGATCTCTAGCTTCGGAAGGGAAATTTTGAAATCTGGCAGAGAGGTGACCTTTGTGGTAGAAATGTGTCTATCCCTATCAAAACCTACCTACCTTTGGCCAGATTACAGAGCAGGGAAATACTGCAGTTAAGGGCACGGTAACGAGTTCTGAGAACTGCAGTTACTTGCTGTTTCTGCTGTGGGCAAGAGGTTCCTGATCTCCTGCAGAGCTGCAGCTTGTGCTCACCCACTGCCTTGGCCAGTTATGGCTGCACAGGTCCTCCATGGCTGGATGACGAAATTACAGAGCCAAGGGTGAGCGGAGAGACCAGCATTCCATCTGACATCTACATACATTCCCGTAACTTTCGGATACGGGACAGCCCCATCTGCCACACAGCCCAGGGTCAACGTCAGCATCACGAGTGCTGCGCAGGCACGAGGGCACTGCAGGAAACAAACTGCGACCAAAAAAACCAGGGCCATTACAATACATCGATGCACAGCTGGAAGAATTAATGTCAAGCAGACAATGGCATTGCAGATGTCCCCTAATAACGAAGGCTTGAATCTGCTGTCTCAGTAAAACTCTCTAAACGAGGTTTGTGTGCAGCCTATGGGGAGTCTCTGAAAGAAATATAAATGTAGGCCATCATTCTGCAAAGCTTCACAAACCCAAACCCTTGCATTCAGGTGCCATCTCTCGGACTTTGCTGCAAAATCAAGGCCATTCACGTTAAAAGCACAGACAAGAACATCTGCTCAAACTGATGTGTTTTAACTGTATTAGTTAATTATCCAGACAACTCTTCTTATGTCATGGAAATGCAGTTTGAACACTGGCAGATAAATGCTCTTGCATTAAAAAGGGAGAAATCAGTATTTGCTGTTGGATGTAAGCAGCCATTAGAAGAAACAGTCCCACCTTTCACCCAAGCATACCTTCTCCCCCATCTTCAGCACATTATGCAGTCCTTCTGTGTATCCGTGTGTGGGATCTCAGGACTCATATCCATATACCGAGAACTGGCATGTCATCATCATCCTGGAGAATGATTTCAGTTCATTAAGTGCTGCTAGGAAAAAGATATAATTCCTCTCACCAAAAGCCTCAACAGGCTACAAAGGAAGAGTACAAGGAAAAGTTAACTTCTTTCTTCATTATATGTATGCCCTTTCCTCATGCATAAAGCAGGAGCAACACAGAACTTCTATACATATAAAGAAGTTCTATAGATAGATAGATTATATACTTCAGTACATATATGTACGTAGATAGATATAGATCTATGTATTATTATGTACATACTTCAGGTCTGGTTAAAGCACAGCGGCGAGCAGAGGGGGTCTGTGGCGCTTTCATTCCGTGAGAGAAGAAAACCGTACCTCCTGCAGAAGGCAAACTGTCCGTGCAGACTGCAGAAGGCACTCAACAAACAATTTTGGTTTGTCACTCAAGTGCTTGGTTAATGATTCACCCTGAACAACCAGGCAAGGAAGAAGCGAGCTTGTTCTCCTTCAGTGCACTGGCTGCATTAAGAAGAAAGAGCTCAATGTGGAGCCAGTGCAAGAGAGAAACTTCCCACCTGCACTGCTGCAGGAAACTCTTCCCAGGAGTATGAACTGGGATTATGTATCACAACAGCAGGTATGGCTGGAACTATGGAACCAACCCAGCCACACACGGACCTTGTGATATATTTTTCATTAGCAGAACCCAGATCCTTTACGCAGTAGTTGCCTCCCAAATGTGGAAACTGCAAGATAAAAAGCACATTTGGGTGACTTCTTGATGGGTGACTGCAGAGCCACAGGCTCATCTCAGATCTCCCACAGACCCAGCCTTGGAGTGCCTGCAAATTCCTTTTTTCCTCTTATGCTTCTGAATGGTTAAGGCAGCGTGGCGAGCCATTTTACAGGGGATTTCAAGAAAATGACACGCTTGATGTTTACATGTTTTTGCCCATGAGACAACTTTGATATGCCTTGTGAAACACATGCTTTCACAGAAATCTGAGGAGGAAAACGACATCACCAAGAACAGTAAAATCTTGTTCTGTTTGGAACAGACAATTTTAACAAGACTGTTTTAACGGGAATAGCATTTGGTAGATATTTTTAAATGTTGGCAGCAGGTTTTGCTAGACAAAATTTTATGATATCATTCCTTGGATAGATTGCTAATCTGCAAAAACCCATCATTTGAGACCCATTCTAACATTACAGAAGTCCCTTGATTTCCATGTACACAAGGTCAGGCCATTTATGAGTGTAAAGTGTCCCCAGTACTTAATTTTTCCAGGTGACACCCGGTGCCACTTGGCTGTTTGAAAGACAATTTGAGCCAGTACACTTCCACATAGGACTGCACAGAATGGCCATGTTCTTCTTCCCTTCTAAGAGTTGCATAAGCAGATATAAATGTTTCTGTGTTCAATAACTAAAATTAAGATTCCCTTTGCTTGTAGCCTCCTTCGAGAATGTCACTATTCTGTTTGAGAAACCACATCCTGCTCTGCATCCTATGTGGATTCATTCTGTCAATCCAGGGAGATCAAGTTCAGCAGCCTCCCCAGGACTGCTGATAATCTCCTGAAAGTCCACAGTAAACATTTCTTTACACACTGGATCAGATCTGATGAACTATACAACTTCACACCAGCCAGGAAAGTGTGTGGGACTGACTTTTTAACCAATGCAGACGTGGGGGTACACTTACAGGCCAACTATAATTTTCCCTAGAGAATGCTGAGCATATATTTTTTCCACTCAGAGCTATTGTTCCATGTTTTCCCAGGACTTCAGAGTATGTCCAGCAGTGACTGGAACCCCCATGCAGTAAACCCACTCAGGCTTACCAGGAAGCTTCTGTGGGAGCCTCAAGTTTCGGTGCAGCTCAGAAGCTGCACGCGCCTAAAGCATCTCCACGGGAACACGAAGCTTCCCTCGTGTATTTCATTTCTTAATCCGAAATATTCTTCCCACTCAGCCACAACCTAGAAAGGAAAAAAAAAGGAAAAGAAGGAAGATCAATTAATTTTGACATAAGGAGTCTTGACTATCCCAACACACTGCAAGGTGAAAAAACATCCCTGCCCCTCTAACAAATCCCCCTGATACTGTCTCCATCAAGTATCAATTATTTAAACGCTGTATTAAGGAGAGTAAAGACACAATGCTTGGAATTCTCAACAACGGCTCAGCTTGGCTACTCCAAGCACTTTCCCACCTGGGGAGCTGAGCAGTTCCAGATTTAAACACCACATTTAATACAAATCTGACAGCAATTTGATTTGATTTGGCTGCCAGCATCGGAGCTGCTTCCACACAGACACATGAGGCTGCTCCGAGCTGCCATTTCATCGGCGCCTGGGGACAGGAACAGCACCCGCACCGGCCACCTGGCTCAGCCCGGGCTCCATCCAGCACCCACCGAGAGCCGCTGCGAGCTGAAATCCTCCCGGCCCCTCCTGCCGGGGAAAGCCTGCCTCCGGCTCCGGCTGCCCCCAGCTCTCACCTCCCGGCAAACAGCAGCTCCATCCTTGGTGGCTGCTCCCGGCTGCGGGCAACCGCCGCCCTTCGGGCAAGCCGATGGCTCGGGCAGCTCCGGTGCCCGCTCTTCCTCGATGCTTTTGCGTTTTCCTGCAGCTCCCCGGGCCGGAGGGAGCGGGGGGCGGCGGGGGCGCGGGGGGGGGGGGGGGAACGAGAGCCCGGCACGGCACCGCGGGGCGCGGGGACCTCTCGTGGGAGAGGCGCGGCGCGCGCGGCGCGCGCGGCACGGAGGTGTCCCCGCCGATGCCTGCTGGCCGGCGCCCACGCGCCTCCCGCCCGCCCCCGACGCCGCTGACCCCACAGCCCGCAGCAGCCCCAGGTGTGAGCGGCCAGGATGAGGAGGGGGCGGCTCCTGCCAGAGGCCGCTCTCCGAGGGTTCCCCGGGCACAGCTGTGCAGGGAGCTGCTGGTCCAGAGGGGCAATGGGGGCATCCCGAGTGTCCCTCCAGGGACAATGGTCAGAGCATCCGGCAGGAGCTGGGGAGCAGCCGGAGGTACCTGGGCACAGAGCACTGCTCCCAGAAAATGCCCAGGGAAAACCCCTCGTGCCAAGGGGCAGCACCTGAGCAGGCAGGGCAGCATGTGGGGTCCCAGGGAAACATTCCACTTTCCCCTTTCATCTTGGCAGCCCTTCCCCAGTGCCCCCCCCCCCAAAAAAGGGGGGTTATGAGGAGAAAAGGGATTTAAACGGAGGGAAAAAAACTTCCTTTTCCATAATTGTCTGTGTTTAAATTGAGGGGGAATCCCCTTCCTCTGCAATTTTAAGGGCATCAGTTGAAGAAAACCCTGCCTTTTCCATGCTCTTAGGGGTATCACTTGACAGGGAATCCCCATTTTCCATTATTCTCCAGTTTAAATAGAAGGGGAAAACCTCGACAAAGCTATTTTATTGATTGAAATTGAGCATAACTCCCCCATTTTCATCATCCCAAGGTTTAAATTGAGGGGAAAGCCCGGTTGTCCCTCCTTTATAAGGGTTTGAATTGAGGGAGAAATCCCCCTTTTTCCATCACTGGAGAGACCTGAAGCAAGGAAAACCCCTCTTTTTCCAGTATTTTAGGGGATTCAGAGGAGAGAACCCATTTATTGCTATGGCATCTATTTAAGTAGAGACAAACACTCCCTAGTCTCTCATTTTAAGGGGTCCAATTGAAGGAAGCTCCCCCTTTTTCAGCATTTTAAGAATTTAAATCTGTACTTCAGGGCACTTCTAGCTGGGTACTGGCACCTAATCTCTCACAAGGGAGCGAGCCCAGCACTCACAAAACCTTCCTGCTACCAGAGAGCCCATTATTTTTTCAGTTTTATTTATAATGAATACATCCCTAATTAGAGACCCCAACAGGAGTTACACCATGTATATTATTACTATTCTTCTCCACCCTCCATAGTCCTGTGACTCAATAGCCACCAATGAACAATTACAGAACTTAACAAGGAATCATGCAACTCATGTGTCTACGCTGCCAAAACAAGAAGCTTTTTTACCCTTTCAGTGGATGCAGCTGTAGTAAAACAGAAGGCATCTACAGAGCCCTTTAGTCACCTGGAATTTAAGGCAGAGCAGCCAAACAGCTGCAGCTCCTCCCAGTGCTTTTATCCCTTCTGGTAAAATTGCCTCCTCCCTTTTCCCGGGCATTGTGGGAACGAGAGGCGGGCCCGGCCAGGGGTATATTAACCCCAGCCCTGGGTGAAAAGAGGCCTATTCTTTCTGTGGGGTTAGTGGGGGTGAGGGTGTCTTTTTATTTCCATGAAGGGGGGGGGGGGGGGTCATTCAGGTTTTCTCATCTTTCTTTCAGCAGGTGCTTTTGGCATCTAAAGCAATAGAGGCTTTGAAGACACTGTGAAGAAGATAGCATTGAGTGCATAGTTCATGATTTTTGGATCGAGTGTTCAAGGTTGTTAAGGTGCTTGGTGCTTTTTGTATTTTTTTTTTTTCTTTGCCTTGTTTTTCTTAGAAGCACTGCGATTTCCTGAAATTCCAGATTGTGTCAGTATTACACTCCAAATGTTTCAGCAGGTTCATTGTGCTGCAAGAGGGAGCTACCCTGGGTCAGAGATGACATTGGAGATGGAGGCTTCTGATAGGTAAGTTAAGGACTGTAAGTATGAGTGGGAGCGGGAGCAGGGTCCCAGTTAGTAGCTGACTTGTTAGGATTGGGCTTGTATGCCACTACACTGGTGCATTGGTTTTGGTTTTCTTTGTCATAGCTGACTAAGAGGCCAACCTGGTGATCCCAGTGCCTTTGGAGATGGCTGAGGTGGACTCCTTTGCATCCAGTGTGGATTCTCATCCCTGGTCATCTGAAAGCTAAGTTGGGGGCTGGAGCCCGGAGAAGGGATGATAGCAGGATAGTGGGTTGGAAATTGCTGGGAGAGATTTAAAAAGTAGTGTAGGGGAAAGGGATGCTCTCCAAGGGGCTTCTTAGGTAAGCTAAAGGGAGTAGCCCTACTTTTGACTGCAACTGTAGGGTGTGCAGCGCAGAGCAGTTCCAGTGTGTGTTGTCTTGTCCGGTGTGTGTTCTGTGTCTTTGGCTTCCCTTGGATCAGATCTCTCTGCCTTTTACCCTTAAGGGGCTCATCATAAGCATTGGCCATCATCTCTAGCTTCTTGAACTTTTGTACTTCTCGGTAGGATGCCAATATCACTTGTTCTTTTACCAGTGGGCTTGGCCACATCTTGGAATCACATCTTGAAAGCACTGAGTCGGATCTCTTTGGAGGCCTTGTTCCCGGCTGTACTGCCATCCATCCTTTCCAGCCATGAGCTGTAATGTCCTGGAGCTTGTAAGATTGTCAGGATATGGGAGCATTCTAAATGTGGCCTTGTCTCTCACAGCCATCTTGATCATTGTGACTGACAGTTCTTAGAACAGGTCACTGTTCCAGTCTTTTCTTCTGCTTCTTAGAGCCTCTTTCATCCACCATTGCCATACCATCAGTTATCTTTTTTGGCGTCGTCCCTGTCCTTGCTATTGTTCTTCTTGTCGAGAGCTTTTTTTATCATCCTCATGTCACACTGCTTGTAGTATAATGTGTTGTTTGAGTTTGTGTCTAGCCTGGAATTGCTCTGCTCTGTAGAGTAGTCCTGGGGGGGGGGGGGGTTAGGTGGAGAAGAAAGGAGACTTTATAGGGAGCCTTTTGCTTGGCTCAGCCACCTGAGCCATGCCTTGGATGGAGTGACTGTGGCCAGTCTGTGTGGTGTTCAGTGGAGATGTGGGAGTGGTGCAGTGGTGTCTTGCAGTTTCATAGTAGTTTGTCCTAAGGCCGACTACTGTGGGATCCTAGGCAGTTTGCTTTGAGGAATGAGAACTTGGGAAAGGCTAAGCTTTCCCTGTCTGTCTGGGTAACTTTGACAAATAATTCTTTTGCAGAGGGAGAGCATGTAAACCTGATATGAATGGAGGAGACCAGAGGAGCACAGCAGCGAGGTGGGTGGGTGCCTGAAGTCCAAGCTACGGCCTGACTTTGGGCTCTATGTTTACCTCACTGTTGGGATTTTCATTTTGAAGATGCGAAGCACTTGGCACAGCAGGGTATTGGCACTGGGGGGACCATGAGCTGGATGAGTATTGATTCCAGCACAGAACTGGATGCTACTGGAGTTGTTGTATTAGTGATGAAACTATAAGTAGCCTTTGATTTTTTTTTTTGTGTTTTACAGGTGGTCTGCAGCATTCAAATTGCTACTCCAACATGACAGACACCCTTGCAGAAAGAGGTCACAGTCGAGCACTTTCAGGTGGAACCTATCTCGGCAATGCAACCCTTTTGGACACTACATGGGCATGTGCCTTTCCATTTTGTTTTGCCCCTTCTCCCCTGGGAAGGTTGGTCATCATTCAGCTTTTCAGGGGTGGTGTTTCATTTTGGTTATGTTGCAGGGCTGTTCTTTGTCTTTATTTTTAGGAAGTAAACCTGGATATCAGCAGTCAAGGTCAAGTGAGTGAGGTAAGCAGTGACCAGTGGATGCAACCAGTTATTGCTCGGGTGCCAAATTCTGGGGCAGCTCAAAGCATGCATTGTCTGAGCATCCATTTGTGTGTTTTAGGTGGCCCACTTGTATTATGCCTACAGGGGCTGAACCCCCTCATGGACCAGCTGATGGAGCCAGTTTATCACCCTTGAGCTGCCTGTCCCTGTGAGCCTTCCAGAAGTATTACAGGGCTCTGCGATGAAGCCTGTACCTTTTCTGTTTGAAGGTGCCATCTGGGCAGCCTTTGGCAATGGCTGAGGAGTTGTGGAGAGTCGGGGAGGGAGGGAGGAGCGAGGGTCCCCTCAAGTTTCAGTAATGCCACATCACCTTGTCTCCCCTTAACCCAGGGATACCCTGCGATGTCCGCCTCGGAGTGTGGCCACAGAGTATGAGCCAAGGACCGGGGCGTTCTCAGGAGCCGGTGAGTAGTGGAATTGTTGGGTTTTGGCTGATGTGCTGCTGAGTTCAGGCACTGATGTTGGGTTTTCTTTATTGTAGTAGACTGAGAGAGAACAGCCCTCTGAGGGCAGGAACTTCCCAGATGATGAGGTGGCCTTGTTTTGCACCTGATGAGGATTTGCATCCCTGGATATCTGAGAGCTAAGTCAAGGGCTACACCTCAGGGAGGGGGATGAGAGTGGGGTGCTGGGTCAGGACTTGGTGGGAGGGATCTTTGAATTAGCTTTGGAGATGGGGATGTCCACGAGAGGGCCCCTTAGGCCACGTAAAGGCAAAGTCTCGCTGTTGATCGCAATGCTGAGGTGTGCATGGCAGAGCAGTCCTGGTGCGTGTTGTGTCACTTGTCTATTGTGTGTTCTGTGTCTCTATTGTGGGCATCTTGTGTCACATGTCTTTTGCCTTACCCCTTTGAGGGGCTTATCAGAAATGCTGGGCATCATCCTCAGCAGCTCCTTTGCGTTCCTTGGCCCGACGCTGGTACCCTTGAACCTTTGACTTGCAGGCTCGGACATGCATGGGAATCGCATCTCTCTTTAGCACTATTGAGTCAGACACCTTTTACAGTCTTGTTCTGAGCTGTATTGACAGCTGTGCACTGCAACGATCCCTTATAACAGATTAGGACTTGGGAGAATGTGAGGATAGGTAGAGGATTCCAACCGTACGATTCTCGGGCGTCCATCTTTGCGGTTCTTGGCATAAGTCCTTCTGTTAAGGTCTTTTCCTGCCAGAGTTCTTTGAGCTTCATCTAGGTCATGTCATTGGTAATTCTTCTTGCTGAGAGTTTCCTCTCCTTGTTGCATCCCCTTGTTTGTCATCTCCTGTGTCACAGGTGTCTGTGTTTGGCCTGGGGCTGCTTTGCCCTGCTACATAGTCTGGGTGTAGGTGTAATAGGATAAGTCCTAGGGACTTGACATTTGTAATGTAGGGATTAGTTGGACTCAAGATGGTATTTCTAGATTAACACAAAATGTTTGGAGCTGCTAAGTTATGATGCAGTACTTTGACTTTTGTCATCACTTTCTTTCAGATGCAGATGGATTTAATCTGTGGCAGAGTGCCCCATACCAGGTGAGGTGGTTCCCACAGGAAGGTCAGTCACCGTTTGTCTTTGCAGGGCAAGTGTAAATGGTGACTATGTTACAGCTTTGTTCTTCATCTTTATTTGTAGGAAGTAATGCTGAAGATCGGTGGTCAAGGTCGATGGAGCGAGGTGAGCGGTGACTGGTGGACAGAATGAGTTGTTACTGCTTGGGTATCAGTTTCTGGTGCAGCTCTAAGCATCCGTTTTTGTTTGTGCATTTTAGGTGGTCCACTGGGAAGGTGTCCCGGCCCTGGGATGCTGGAGGCCAGGTGGGTGCAAGCTTAAGCTATAGGTGTGGTGTACTTCAGTTGGAGCAGGGAGGCTGTGGTTTCAGTCTCTCAGCATGTTTTTTTGCTTTGCTTCTCTGCAGGTGCTGCTGCTGCCCTGGGCATGCCAAGGGACAGAGGCGAGCAGGTGAGTTGGCATTTAGGTGGGGCGACTGATAGGTGAGAGGTACGTGGCAGCATGCGAAGCGTGTCCCTTTTCGCTTTGCGGGTATTGTCCGGGCCACCTCTGGAGTTGGATGGAGATTTGAGGTGAGCCTGGGCCAGTGGTGCAGAGGGAGCCCAGCCCGTGCATTTATTCTTCTGGAGGGCAATAGTCGCAGTTTCTGTTTTGTTGTCTTAGGTACTACAAGTAGGTGCAGAGCCTAAGTTTGGAAACGGCCGGTGAGCGATGAGCCTCAGCAGTTATGAGGGAGAGAGGCATTGTGCAAGGGGTCACTTCTGGGATGTGTTATCACAGTCTGAATTTTGTCATTATTCTCCATCTTTTGCAGCTGCCCAAGTGGGCTGTGGGCCATGTATTGACATCCACGGTGCTGAAGCGTTCTTTTCTGTTGAGGATGGATTTCGTCTGCTGGTCTTCAGAGAGCTAAGTGTGGGGACTGTTGGTTGGGAGAAGGCAAAAACCTTTGGAATCACAGGAGGCAATTTGAAGTTAGCTGAGAGGAGAGGGCTGTAGTGGGCCAGGCCCCTTGGAGGTTAAGGGAGAAAGGGTTTCTCTTCAGCATCACTCGAGCCTTTGCTGGGCCGGGCAGTTCCAACCCATCTCCATGTTCTCGTGAGCTTTGCATCATTGGATTTTGAGTCTTGATGTCATTGTCCATCTTTTCACCCGAGGAGCCTGCCTTCGGGTCTGGCACGATTGCCACGGTCTAAATTTTGCCTACTCTTCAGTGTAGCCATGCTTTTGAGCACTTTTGAGCATAGCAAGCACGTGGACATCTTGCATCTTGGCCATTTGTTGGTCGGTCATGTTTTGTGATGTCACTTCTGCCTTTGGCAGCAGAATCCTTCTCTAGGGATCCCTTTGTATCAGCTGGCAGTCGTTGCCTCCTTCTCTAGGCCTACTGCACTTCTTGAGCATCCTCTTACCAGCTTTGGCACTAACTTCTCATAAGGAGTTTACCTTTCACTGTCACGTACTACTGCCGTAGAGCCTTCTTTCCTTTGGCGTCATCGGTCTCTGGCTCATCTTGCACTAGCAATCTTGGGTCCATCAGGTAAAACTGCTGGGCAGTTTCAGTTTGTGTCTATGTGATGTGGTCTGTGTCCGTTGTCTTCAGTGTCATAGGGCTTTGTGATGTCTCAATGCTTTACAGGCATCGTTATGGGCCATATCGGCAGCAGGAGCACTTGCATACTTTCCTGGATCGGGCTTATTCTGGCATCTTTATGGTTTTGCTTTTTGAGACCAGAAGAAGTACACAAGGTGTTCCTATCCATCTTCCTTCTCAGTTTTGGTAGTATCTTTTTTTTCATGTGCCGTTCCCTTGGACTTCTGTATGAAGTATACTAGACCCTCCTCACTGCAGTAGTTTCGTAGCTTCCGTCGCCTCAAAGCATCCTGGTCTCAAGAATTTATCTTCTGAAGCGTTATCTCAAGTCTTCATGTCATCTTTGCTTATATTTGATGCACTGTGTGTCCATGTGCCACTTATGCTTGGAGCTGCCCTGCCCTGGCACATTCAGTCCTGGCTAGTTTGAACAGTTTTAGAACTCTCCTCTCCTGTCTATGGGCTTTTGGGTAGAAAGTTTATGGGGCTGGTGTGGGGATAACTCCTAGCTGTCAGCTACTTGCAGACTGCCTCATGCTGTCTTGCAGGTCCCTAAGGCAAATTTTGATCCCTATGGTCACTGATGCTACCAATTTTCCCAGGATCTACTGTTCCACATCAAGGAGCAGCAGATGGAAGAAGATGTTAAAGCATCTTCTTTTGGGGGGAGTGTTTCTAGTAAGGGCTGCAGTCAGCGTGTAAACTGAAGAAGGGGTGTCTGAGAGTGTGTCTGTCTGTGTGTGTTGACTGGCTCTAACCTTATGTGTGTGTTGTTTTTTGCCTTTCAGGTTCTTCAGTTCATTTTAAAATTTAGAATACGAAGAACCCAGCTGGTCCTGCCCATGCTGTGGGGTCAGTCAGAGGGACACAGGGTTCCTCTTCTCCTTTGTGCTGGGATGAACTGCCTAGGGAATACCATTTCTGACAGCCCAGTCCTACCTGTGTCCTTTGGAAAAGGGCAGAGGTGAAGAGGCGACTGCCAGAGTTCCTTGGGGATGATGGAGTTGTGGTGTTTGGCTGTGCCCAGAGGGGCAGGTTGGGCATTATTTGTGTGTCTGAGGACTGGGGAGCCGAGCTCTCAGTGCATTCCCAGCTCTCCCAGGGGTGGGAGCAGGTGCAAGGCTGGGTGACAGCCTCTGGTCGGGGCAGGCCCTGGCCCCGGCACAGACACGCTGGGGTGCTTTGGGGACCCTTGGGGAGCAATGGGAGGAAAATGAGGGATGGTGCTGGGCGGAGCGATCGGCCTGTGCTCGTGTCAGCGCAGCTGTGCAGGGCGCTGGGATCTGGGTAAAACACCAGCTCTCCTGGTGTTCAGGGATGCAAGGTCTGAGGGACTGGATTTACCTAGGGCTTTTCAGGAACAAGGGGAAATGTGGTGCCAGAGCTGTGCCCTATCAGGTTGTGTTTCCCTTTGGGGACAGGGAGTCTCTGGGCTGAGGTGAGATTGCTGTGTGAGTGGCAGGGAACAGGGAGCTCAGAATTGCAGGCACTGATGGAATAATTGTCTTAGGTCTGTTTGGTTTGTGTTGGTGAAAACTGGGATTTGGGCTGGAGAGGTGCTCTTGGGAACAATGGATAGAGTACATTTGCTCCATGGATGTGTCAGGAAGGACAGAGAAGGGGAGTATTTATAAACTGTTCTCAGTATTTCATGCAAATTTGGGGTGGAGCAGCAATGCAGGTGGGTGGGTTTGGCCTGGGCCTGTCAGGACTAACCACAAAGAATCCAGCCAAGCCCCTGACCCCTCAAGGCATCTGTGAAACACTTCCACAGCAACCCAAGTCAGAAATCCAGTGATTAGGGAGGTAAAATTATAGGTAATTGCCTATGATCTGTGGGGAATTTCCTTTGGAATTATCAATCAAGGCAGGGCCTATCTTTCAGCTCTTTTCCTGGTGTGCAGTTTGCTCTCTGGTTTAAATGAGTTTGTGTGCTCCTGTTAACAAGCAGTGTGTTTTCACCCTGAAATTTGGGGTGATAGGCCTTCTTTAGCGTTTTTCCCACAACTGAATCATCCCTTCCATGAGTAGTCCATGTTGTTCTACACAGCTGCTTTGGCCGTGGGTCAGAGAGAGAGAAGGGAAATGACTTTTTAGGGCATTGAAATTTCTCCAGGCAGGAGTGGGAGGTCGTCTTGCCCCTCCCCAGAGCCCTGCAGGCGCATGGGAGTAGCTCAGTGCCAGCGCAGCTCTCTGAGCAATAGCAACGCTTGGGAGGTTTGAGTGTTGATAGCAGCTCTCCTGTCTCCTGGTAGCAGTCCTAGGCAGAGGAGGGGAAAAAAGGAACTTGTGTTATTCATGGAAAACTTTCTGCTGTTTCTTGTGCAGTGTTTTAGATCTTTGTATGATTTACTATCCAGTGTCTTCTGTAGGTAGAGAATGACTTATTGGAGGTAAAAATTGAGATAATCACTAATGGAAATGGTAGGGAAAACTTTTGAAGTGAACTTGAGGTGACCTGTAATGGAGAGCATGAAGATTTTGAAGTAAACTATAGCAATCAGTTGTGCACAGGTAGGGAAACCTTTGGGGGTAAAATACAAGGTCACCTCTAGGTGAGGGAATGAACACTTGTTGAGGTAAACTGAGTGAATCAGTTGTGGAAGTATTAGTAAATTCTGGGGGTGAAACTTGATGTAACCTCCATGGTAGAAAATAAATCAATCTTTTGAGGTAAAAAGGAAGTAATCAGTGTTGGAGAGGCAGGGAGATTGAGAGTAAACTTGAGTCTGTAGTGCAGAGAATGAACATACTGAAGTTAAATGGAGGTAGTAACTTGCAGACAGGGAAAAAATGTGGGGGTCAAGTCTGAGGTAATCTCTAGGGGAGACAACATTTTTGAGGTAAACTGAGGCAGTCACTAGGTGACAGGTTGGACAAGTTTTGGGGGGTAGAAATTAAAATGACCTGTTGGGCAGAGAATGGACATACTGAGGTGAATATCAGGTAATAAGTAGTGGACAAGTAGCAATAATTTTGGAGGTGAAAGCTGGGGTGATGTGTGGCAGGGAGAGCGTACATCCTGAGGTAAAGTGAGACAGTACTGGAAAGATAGTGAAATATTTCAGGGTAAAACTTGATGAAATCTCCAGGGTAGAAAGAGAATATTTATAGGTCAAAAAGAGTAAATAGTTAGTGGGCAGGTAGGGAAAATACTGGGGGTAAAACCTGAGGTTATCTCTAGGGGGAGAGAATGAACATAGTGAGGTAAAAATCAGGCAATGACTAGTGAATGTTAGGGCAATTTTGGGGGGGTAAAACTGGAGCTAATCTCCAGAGTAGTGAATGAATACTTTCTTGTAAAAAAGAAGAAATCAGAAGTGCACAGACAGGGACAGCTTGGAGGGAAAATCTGAAGCAATCCCCAGGGAAGAGAATGAACAGCATGAGGTAAACTGAGGTAGTCACTTGCAGAGACACAGTGAAAATTTTGGGGATAGACACTGAGACATTCTGGAGGACAGAGAAAATTACTTTTTGGGGTAAAAATGGGATGATGGGTAGGTGGGTAGCTTGTGGGAAAAACTTGAAATCATCTGTAGGAAAGAGCATGAGCATTTTGATGGAAAAATGAGATATTTATTCTTTGCTTACCTTTGGGATAACTTAATCTGCACCCTTCCAGGAGCAATTCCTTGGCTTCTCCTGGAGAAAACCCCCATGGCAGAGGCAGTGTGCAAAGGAGCCCAGAGCTGTGCTTGGAGCAGAGAGTGCTGAGAGCTGCGTGTGCCTCTGCTGCCCCAGGCTGGCAATATCCCCATGGAACAGACTGGGCAAATGGGATTAGAGGAAGCACAATCCCTTCCTGGAAGAGGTTTTCTCCTGTGCAGATCAGGCACAGGGCAGGAAGGGAACTTTGGAGATCAGCTGCTTTCCCCCAGAAAGCATCACTCACACCAGCATGGATGACATGACCTGTGCCCACTGCTCACCATGCACCTGGCCAGAATCAAGAGCAAAGGTTGGTTTGGGTGTGAGCACTTGAAAGAACTTTGAAAGAGAAGCAATCACCTTTTGCTGCTTCTTTCTTTCTTGCAGATGCTGGGATTGCCTCTGGGCACATGTGCTGACTCCCTGCAGGGAACTGTCAGCCCTGAATGCCTGTGCAATAACTGCAGCTGCCCAGGCAGACACAGGAAACTATTCCACACATGAAATTGCCATGACCCAAGGCACTCCTGGAGCGAGAGTGTAGAGAGTTAGAGCACTGATCCTGCTCCCTGCTTTCCCAGTAGTGCATGAACATGATTTCATCCTGATCCTGAGAGCTCCAAGGACAGTAACAACTGAGGTGCCACTGATGCTGCCACTTTTCTGATGGGCCTGGCCCAGAACCATAGCCCAGCAGGGGTCTGTGGGACCAGTTCACTTCCCCCTCCCTTCCTGCACTCTGGGCAGTTCCAGGAGCCATCTGATCCCTTTCCTAGGTTGCCACCACAGCCTAAGCTCCCCCCCCCCCACTGGGCCATGATGGCATCTGCGTTCCCAGAGCCAGCGAACGGCTCCGGCCCTCGCACCACTGCCGCACATCAGGCCGGGCTAGGGGAGCTGAAATAAAGCCTGGAACTCTCAAGGGTAAACTGGCACCACAACCACAAACCTCCCTCAGTTGAGAGTAAAGAGGTGTCCCTGTATTTACACACGTCCAGGAACAATACTCCTCTAGAGCAGTTGTGGATTTACTTTTTTATCAGTTGAACTGGCACTGCTGCCACCTGATGCCATTAAATTCTCCATCCCCACAATCCCTGGTTACCCTTGGCTGTGGGGTTTTTGCTGTCCCACAGTGAGTTAGGAGGGATCTCTGGCCAGCCTTGTTGCCCAAGAGCATTCAAAATCCTAATCCTCACTTCTCTGACTACTGAATACCTTAAATGCCACTCTGCGTTGTGCAAAAAAGTGCCTTGGTCCCACTGGGAACTGCACATCTCTAACAGCTGTTCTCAGTTATTCCAACTGAGTAAAATAATTATTAAGGAAAAGAGGAACCAGTTAAACCTAACAACTTTTGCCTGATGTTTTCCTCAGGAATGAGTTAGGAGCGCAGTAGCAAGGCCTTCAGACAGGCACAGTGTCTGATATAAACTATATCTGTGCACACATAAAAAATAGGTTATATATAAATAGATAGCTATATGCCCTAATATATAATACATATTTATATTACAGAGTTATGTAAGGCATAAATATCTGCCCTACATCTAACCAAAAATATTTATCACCAACTACCTCTAAATTACCCCCTGACCCCTGATGCTAGGAATGTAACATTTTTAGGGATCCTAAAATCAAACAGATGCAGGAAAATAAACCACGATTTTATGCCATTAATTCCAAGATGTTTTCCTGGATGTGTGCTGCTGCGTCTGTTTTTCTGTAAGATCTTGTGCCTTATCCCTGAAGTGCACTCAGAATTGTCAGGATCATGAAATCCATTTGGGATTTTACTGTTGCTGCAGTATCCAGTGAGATGAGTTTTTTCAAAATTATTTCTCTTGGACCGAGCACATCTCCTCAAGTTCCTTCTCACTTTCTGCATCCTGGAAATGCAAAAAGGGAAAAGATCAATGTACAGCTCAAGTGAAACAAATAAAAAGCATCATTTCCCTTCTTTCTCTCCAACCCCAAATCAGTTTTTAAGCATATCATGGAATCCTGGAATGGTTTGGGTTGGAAGGAGTCTTGAAGCTCATCCAGTTCCACTCGCTTCCACTGGGCCAGGCTGCTCCAAGCCCCGTCCAAGCGTGAGTCTGAAAAACCCCAAACAAGTCCCAGATCTAGACAGCCCACTGGAAGAAAACCCAAAATTAATTAGAGCAGCAGAGCCTGGCTTCAGTCTGGCACTTCTCCTTGACAGCACGCAGAGCTGAACGGAGTGGTCAGGGCACACTCGAGGGCAAACTGGGAGAAATCACGGCGGGGTCTGCCCTGGGATGGAGACCCAGCGCCGCGACCGAGCGCCGTCCCGCTCGCCCCCCCTCCGGCCCCAGGGTGGGTCGGTCCCCGCAGCGCGCGCCCCTTCGGCCGGGCTCGCCCACTCTCCGTGAAGAGGGGCGGGAGAGGGGGCTAAGCAGAAGCTGCGGAGACAGGATCCCCTCATGCCGCTTCTCACCGTTGAAGTCCCCGGTGTCGGCCACCACCGTGGTGTGGTGCTTGAGCTGGTCCAGCGCCGACTCCACCTTCTGCCGCTTCACGGGGGACACCGACACGTCCGCGGCTCCGGGGGACTCGCGCGCCCAGGAGGGACGGTAGGTGCCCGAAGGGCACCGGCCCGCGCGCTCCCGCCGCCCGCCGCCAATCCCAGCCTGGCTGGGCGGCAGCGGCCAATCAGGAGCGCGGACAGGAGACGGACGAGGCCGGGAGGAGCCGAGGCGGGGCAGCGGGAGGGAGAGCGATTCTGATTGGCTGGTTCGTGAGGGCCGGGCGGGGGTTCGCCTTGGCGACCGTGACGCCGCCATCGTCCCCGACGGAGCGTATCGGGGGAGTCTCCTGGCCCCGAGATCTCTCGGGCCCGGAACCTCCTGTCCCCGGAGTCTCCGTGTCGCCAGAACCCCCGGCAGTCTTCCCCGCGGCCGGTACGGCGCCCGACCCGCCCCTGAGCCACCCGTCCCTCGTGGCCGCGCGGGGCCCGGGCGCGGCCGGTGCCGCAAGGTGGCGGCGGGCAGCCCCTGAGGGAGGCGGCCGTGAGGGAAGGCTCGGGGCCGCGTCGGTGGTGCCCCGCTGCAGGAGCTGAGCGCTCTGGGCTCCCTTCCCCGCCGTTGTGGCAAGGTTCGAAATGGTTTATCGAGTGCAGCTCCAGGCGCTGAGAGAGCCCTCGGCCCAGTAAGGCAGGTGTTTTGGGCTCGTGGTTCGCCTGAACTTTATTTAGGCTGTAAAAGAGGTGATCTTGTTAGTGTGGGCCCACTTGGAAATTGTACTCTCCAAAACATCTACAGAAGGAATTACCAGTTATTTCAGCTGGGTTATTTAATTGTTAAGGAAAAGAGAAGACAAACTTTTGCTTCTGGAAACAGGATGGCTCTTGGCTGGAAATGTTGGAGAATCCGTGTAACAGGCTCCTAGTCATGGGGTTATGCTGTTCCCTCTTTCTGTATGGTTCCACTTGGGACAGCTGCCACAGTCGTTCCCCTTCCAGAGAGGCAAGAATGTGCTTTTGTGCAGCCTTCTCATGCTTTGCCCCTATTCTTAAGACACAGCTATCCAGGCCGTAACATCCTTCCTGTTGAATGTCAGTCCCCAAACCCAAAAGGAAATGTGTGGTTTCAGACATTCTGCTGAGTTTCTGAGACTCTCAGTGACAAACCATTATGAAAACCCAGTGAAAGAGACGGAGATGGAGTTATAACTTAACTATTTTAATAAATCTTGTACAGTGCATGGTTATATCATTGTCTCCTTCGCTCAGTTACATCAATGTACAGTACTTTATAGCAGTGTCTGCAGGCAGTACAAACAGAACAGATGCACAGCTCAGTCGCGTGGAAATTTGTAAAAGTGGCCTCTGCAATAAGGTCTACTGAGCTATTTGTTTTAGGAAGTGCTCCTGTGGCTCCCGGCTTTACAGAGCTGTCATGTACACTCCTGTTAAAATCCCAGATAACTGTAATTCCCTGTGATTTGCTTTCCTCTACACCCCAGGACTAGAAGATGGTGTGTTTCCTAGCTCAACATTCGTTTTTATTTTCATTTTAGAAACTTTTTCGCCTCCCGTGCTTGCCATCCTGCCTCCCATCTCCACCCTAATCCGGAGCCAGGGCTTCTCAGGAGGATTGTCCTCTTCATCCCTCCCTGACAAGGTGAGTGCCCTTCTCAGATCCTAGCAGGGCTGTGACTAAACCCAGGATCCTCCCCTGCCTGCACCCTAATTCTGCTGGTGAGAGCAGTGTCCTGTTTCAAATGAAGAAAACAGATTATCCATTGGAGACGCTTAAGAATGAAGCCAAAACTAAGGTGCACTGGTGTTCTCAGTTTTAGACATGAGCTCCCCAGATGCTGTTTTAAAGCTTTTTCCATTAAATGTGCAATGACAGGCACAAATTTGGACCAAGACTCAGCATGTGCTGAGAGAGAAAACCCAGCTGTCCCTGGGCTGTGGGCAGCTCTGGAGCTCTGTGTGCTTCACTGCTTTGCAATCAGATTGGTCTGTCAGTCAAACAGAGCTAGAAATGCAATGTGCCAAACTTGCTGTGGACAGGAACTACGCTGCTTGCTTGAGTTTTGAAATGGTGAGTAAATTTTGGAAGCATAATCGCTTAATTCTGCTTCTAGGGAGAGGGATTTTCCTCACCCCTATTTACAGATTGCTATATACAAATGCACATAACTTTATGAAGGAAAACGGGAAGTAAAGAGCATCACCCTGTGCTAAATTAGAGGGGTTTTTTTCTTGTGGCCATTTAATTTGTGTTAAACCTGCCTTTCCCAGTGTGCTTTGGGGTTTCAGCTATTTGGGAATCATTTCAGCTGACTTTTTGCAGTGAAAATGTGAAGATGGGGACAAGTGACCAACACCCTGGGAAGGGCTGTGGGTGTGCCTGGGTCGGGAGCAAACGGTCAGGGCTTATCTTCTCCTGGTTTGAGGCCCGGTTTGGCAACACCACCGCAACATTCCAGTGCAGGATCCGTGCCCCAGGGAAGGGCTGCACAGCTGCCCCCAGCCCCAGCCTCTGCATCAGCAGCGGTGGGCGGGTGGAACTCACCTATTTCCAGATTCAAATCCCTTTGTTTGTCATTCCTGCTCATTTCTAGGCACTGAAAGCTCATTTCAGCTGTTCAGAGATAGCACTAGCTGGTCCATGGATTTAAGGAAGCAGCCAGACTTTGGGAATGTGTGTTGCCATTCTAGCCTTGTCCAACGAGGGGGCACAGGGGGACAGGACAAGGACAGGCAGTTGTCACCGGCCCTGTGCTCGTGGGCTGCAGGGGACACCTGCACTGAGGAGGAAATGGAAATGGAAATAGAAAGGGTTAGGTTGCCCAGAGAGGTCATGACTCACCATTCCTGGAAGTGTCCGAGGCCAGGTTGGACAAGATTTGGAACAACTTGGGCTTGTGACAGGCATTCCTGCCCATGGCAGGGGGGTGGAATGGGATGAGCTTTAATGTCCTTTCCTTAAACCCAAACCATTGCAGGGTTCTAAAGCCTTATTCCTCTGGTCCAGGCTCCAAGCCTTGAGGCTGGCCTCTCTTGTGCTGTGTGCCACGCCTGCTCTGCCAGGGGAGAGTGGGGAGCAGGGGACAGCCCTCGGAGAAAAGCTTTGGGGGTCTTTTTTTGCTTGAAGCCAGCCCTTGTACATCCAGCCCCGTGTGAATCCTGCTCTGATCGCATGCACGGAAAATTTCAGTATAAAATATATAGTTATAAAAAAAATACTTCATGCAAAATTAAAACACCTTTCCCAGTGGGACATGGTCTTATTGTCAACCCTTCCCAACAGTGTTCAAGGAATTGTCACTCTGATGGCAGCTGGACCCCAAGGGGAGCTCTGCTGCATCTGGCCTGGGCCAGGAATCATTGCTTTCATTCCCTTTTTTTCTGCACTACTTAGGGCTAAGAGCTGAAATAAAGCAGAGAGACTTTAATTTGCAGAATCAATCCTTTCCTGGCGGCGCTTCGTGATTTCTTGGAGCTCCGACTCCCCTCTGCTTTTCTGGAATGGAAACAAAACAGGCAGTTTGGATTTGAACTTCAAGCTGCAGTTAAGTGACAGTATTTAATTAATGCTGTAAAAGTAGAGCTAGTTTCAAAGAGATAAGTGATATCAGTAAAAAGCAGATTAATTAGTGGAAACAGGGGGATCTTACAGATTTGCTCAAAAGACACTTTGGAATTTTTACGTGTGTTTTATTGCTGGTGTAGGTTTGGTTGCATTTTTTTTCCCCACAATTGTATTTTTTAAAATGCCTGTTTAATGAGCTATCTGACGCTGCTGGTACAGCCCCCATTCCAGCAGGAATTATCCAGAAAAATGCTTCCCTCCAGCTGGTTTTTCTCCACTGTGATCTTGCTGTAGACTCTGTTTCCCTCATCACCGCACACCTTCTTCAGCTCCTCTCTGTTGAGGGAGAAGAGCTGAGCTCCGGTGAGGATGCCCAGGTGTTCCACGGTCCTGGGGAGACACAAAGTAGGGAGGTGACGATTGTGCTGCACGTGGCCTCGTGCCAGAGGTGAGGAGTTGGAGATGGGAGGCCAGGAGCTGCAGTGGGACCATATCACGGGGCCCTGGGGCTGTTCCAAGGTGGCAGCTGCAATTCCAGTAGCATTTCAGGCCTTGGATTTAGTTAGTTAACTGTTTATCTCCAAGAAAATATTTATACCAGAGAAAGGGAGTGACTTTGGGCTCTGAACATTCTGGTTATAGAGCCTGGATTGAACAGGGTTGAAATCTAATTTGCAACACAGGCTCTGTAAGTAAATCCAAGTGGCTTGTCCCAGGTGAGATGGTGCCGGTGGCCTCCCCCGCTCCTTCTCCAGGGAAGGACGAGCATTGCACGTGGCAATAGGGCAAATCTTACTCTTTGCTGAATGACTTGGCCTCCAGCCAGGCTTTGACTTCTTCAGTGCTGGATTCAAAGGTGAGGGGCACGAAAACTTGCTGAGGCTTTTCCACTTTGAAATTCCTGTGGGGAGGCTGAATTTTATTGTTTGTGATCTTCTTTAGCAGCTCGTCGTTCAGCTCATCCGTTTGGTGAATAAGTTCTGTAGAAACAAGTAGGGAATGAAATCAAGTCTTCAGTCAAAAATGCCATTAAATGTTTGTGGGGAAACTGTAAGGCAAATGGGGATGTGGCTCAACATTCTTATTTAAATTCAGCCCAGAAAAGTGATTCCCATTTTCCTGTGCCCCTGTGTTGCCATTTATTTTGCTCCCATCACCCCTTGGCTGTTGCCTGATGTGGAAGCACAGTTCTGTGAGAATCTACAATTGGAGGTTTGGAATTGAGACCTTTTCAGTCCTCTCTGCTGCTTCTAGTCACTAATTTGCTGATCGCAGAGCTCCAGGTTTTGCTCCGCAACAGAACAGAAGCGGCAGGAAGCACAAACTGGGAATGAGCAACACAATCATGATGGGATGAGCTTGAAGGTCCCTTCCAGCCCAGGGCATCCTGTGCTTCTGTGAAAACTCCAGTGACTCTTCATCCAGTGTCGCTTTCCCCATGAAACTCCTGAAGACTGTGGAGAATAACTCAGTGATACGAACAGATTTGTGTCCTTGTATTGTGGAGCTTCCTGTCGTCCCAGAAGGGCTCCTGCTTCCAGGAGTGGACAGGGTGGGATAAGGGGTGAGGTGAGCAGGGCCCCTGATCTCTCTCCTGCTCTGTGAGCCCCACAGCACGTGCAGGGTGAGGGAGTGATGCGGATCTCCTGTTTGGCCGGGAATTCTGTGGAACCACATGAAGGAAGCGGCCAGGCGGGCACTGTGTGTGCCGGGAGATGAGCAAAAGGAAGTGAGAGAAAGGGATTGACCTGAGCTGTTCCTTAGACACACTTAAACATTTTGGAAGAGAAAGGAAACTCTCTCCTTGGGAGGAGGAGGAGGAAGTTAGAACTGGAGGAAGGAGGCATGGGGTGATCACTTATTGCCCTGCTCGGCCCGGGCCGCCCGAGAGCCCCGGCGGTGTCACAAGCCCCAGGGCTGCTCTCTTGGCTCTTGTCCTGCCTGGAATGGCCTCCAGACACAGTGCTGCTCCATTGCTGTGATCAGTAAAAGGTGCAGGGGAGCCCCTTGGGCAGGTCTGGTCCCCCGAGCGCCCAAACCCAGGGGAGCCCAGAGTGGGACACACACGTGCGTTCTTTGGCGTCCTGTGCGGAGTGGCGCGACAACATCTCAGTGCCCCACTTATCCCCGGCGTAGCTGGCAGGCAGCTTGTGGGTTGGGCTGGATGGGCCATAGCCCCTGGGGCTCAGGTCTCCTTTGTACCTCTGGTTAGACTGGTTAGAAAGGGAAAGAAAAGTAAGAATTTTTTTTGGTCGTTTTTAATTTTCTTAAGCTTTCTGCCTCACACCCACGGAGGGACAAACTGCCGTGTTCTCCTTGTGCTGATGTGGGGCTGGGGAGACCTCAGGTGGAGCTGCATGGAAGAAGTTAATTTCTGGGAATGAAGAACCCAAAGCAAAGTCTGAAGTTTGCGCAAGGGAATTCCTAGTTGTGCCAAACGTGTTCGATCTCATTGGAAGGCAGAGCCTCACTGCTCCGTAGCTGGGATGTGAAGCGGGACCACTGCCAAGGGCCTGGAGCGGACTGGAAAGTTTTTTGACGTTTTGATTAAACTAGCAGGGATTTATCCAGAAGCCTGCTGGGCCGCCTTAGGCTTTGCCCAAACGCTGCAATACCAAAATGGGGAAGCAATTCCATGCTTCCCTAGGGTGTTTAGAACACTCCAGCTCCACATTTCTGCAGTGCAAGTTGCAGTATTCAGTTAATTCTCACTTAGATGGTGTTTCCATCTGCCTCCACTCCAGTAACGTGTTCCTGGTGCTGAACTGAACTGGCTGAGGGAAGTGTCCATCTTTAATTTAACCCCCAAGAAAAATCTTGATGTGGAAAAATATGGAAAGCAGGAGGCTGGTGCACAAATAGGAAGGATAGGCCTTATTTGGGAAGACGATCGTAGCAAAATGTGAATTTTATCATAGGAGACTCAGGAATCTCCTGGCTTTGTCTACTTCTGAAGGTCTGTCCTGATTGGTGCATAGTATCCTAAGAAATCAGGGAGGTCTAATGACAACATTATTCCCAGAGGCAGATTGTGCCCTGCAGCTGATACCAGTCAGGTATTACCTGACTACAGACCTGTTTGAGCTCTTCCAGTTTCACCACATCCAGGATATTGTACGGAACATAACCGGCCTGCCCACTCCGGTTGAGCAACTTCCACCACTGCTTATTATCTTCCAACACCTGAGAGAGGGACAAAAATAAATCTGCTGTGGGAAAATGGGATTTCAGGCATAAACAACCAGGATATAGCGGGGCCGAACCATCCAAAAGGTGAAGTTGCCAGAAGGACATCACTGAGGCCAGGAGCTCTAATCAGATCTGTTGCTCTCAGATGCAATCCAGGACTGAAACTTTTCCTGGAAAGCATCAGAATGTATCGTAAGGATGAACAGGAGAGCACCTCTGCGTGCTGAAGAACTCATAGTTCCTACATAATGTCCCTGTTTCTCCAGACCTTTTTTTCCTAATGACTGAGTTTCTGATGTCTTTTTGCATTAAAATAAATAATTAAATAAATAAAAAGCCACATTTTGCAGAGAAACCTTTTCCTCAGGTCACAGATCAGTGTCAGCCCAAGTCACGTCCCACCTTGTCCAGCTGCCAACAGTGCTGCAGTAAGAGGAAGGTTATGAGAAAGGTGCTTTTCAGAGAAAACAAATCCTCGTGGAGGAGGAAGTGGTGATAAGGAACCGACCCAGCGGGGGATGAGCAGGGCTCTAGAGCGAGTTGTTGTCCTCCCTCCTCACTGTGGTTAAAATGGGACCGATGTCTTTGAGCTGAGGAAATGACACGACACAGCACAGGCAGCCTGCTCCAGCTTTGGGTTTGAGCAAAGCTTTGTGTCACTGCTGAGATACCACCAGGGAAAATGGAGTTGGTGCTTGTTGCTATCCCGAGCTCTCTCCTGCCCCTGGGGGACACACCTTTTCCAGGAGCGGTCACGTACCTCCAGGATTTCATCCTTCAGCACCGAGAGCTCACTGGCGTTTCGCGCGGTGAAATCGTAGCGGATTTTGGCAAATCTCTTGGGCACAGCCACCCCCTGGGCCTCGAAATTCCTGCAGAAGAGAAGTGGCCTGAAGTTCATTAACCTGAGCTAGACTGTTGGAAGGACTCTGTGTGGAAGCTGGAATTGTATTAGAGGATCATCATAAACTAAAAATATATGTGACAATGTGGCCAGATTGCAATGAATCTAAAGACAGGACAGGGTTGGCTCGAGCTCACAGAGCTGCTGCCTCCAGTGTAAACTAACCGCCTCGTGAAAGCAAATGGTTTTTCACAGACATTATTCAAATAAAAGGGGAAAGGGGAAAAAAAACCCAACCAAGAAAAAAGGAAGGTTCCCATTAGCAAAAAAAGCCTACATGAAAAAGTGAGGTTGTGAGCTATGGCCGAAGGGCCGAGTTTGGTGCTGATTCTCAATCAATTCAGCAAATGACAGTGCATTGATGCAACTGTTTTTTTAGTCAAATTTAGTCCTGATTCTTCACAGTAATTTGCCTCAAGAAAATGAGCCCCATATCCTTTGGTGAGTTCCCTGTTGGCTGAGGCCCAGACCTTCAGGCCGTGACTTCTCAACATACTTGCAGTGAGACTGGCTCCCTCTTAATTGCTTCTTTTTGAAGTATGGTTTGTCACTATCATCCTGCTGAAGATGAACAGGGCTGGTGTCTCATCTTCATATATTCTTCCCCCTCCTCCCCTCTCCTTCTTTTCCCCTTTTTCACCTCTAAATAAATTTCTTCAAGGCGATTTAACCCTGGGATAGTCTAATCCACTTTAGTCCTTCGTGGTCCACCCTCAGATAGATGTGTTGGCACAGAAGAAGTAAGGGTGTTCTCTTAGGATCTGATACTGTAATAAAGGGAAGAGAAAGATGAAACAGGCATTTTTCATGTTTGTCTGTTTTCTCTCCATGTCGTTTCGTGAACATGTACTCACACTTGGCCAAGAGTAGTGCATTCAGACACTGAATATGAGTGTTGAAGAGGGGACTGAGAAGGAAGAAGCTTAGTGTTCTGCAATAGGAATTATGCTTTGGG
The DNA here is from genome assembly GCF_965178545.1 of Coloeus monedula. Lineage (NCBI taxonomy): Eukaryota > Metazoa > Chordata > Aves > Passeriformes > Corvidae > Coloeus > Coloeus monedula. The sequence continues at coordinate 53,865 of NW_028120481.1, forward strand.
GATTTTACGAATTGTTTCCCTCTTTTTCACCATCATGCTCTTCTTGCACACTTCCTTGTCTTTTGCTATTGAGCGAAAGTCTGGAGGCTCAGAAAGCCCAAGTTTCATCTGAGAAAGATTTCCTGTGTCAGAGAGAACGGAAGGGATTCTGTTTCCATCCTTTCATGCCAGGAAGGATGAACTGCCTGTATCAGGAGGTGCCGAATTGGTTCTGGGTGCTGCTGTAGCTCACAGAATTGCAAGACCCAGTGCTGCAGGAGTTCAAATAACAGACCGGTGGAAAGGCTCAGGGGCCACAAGCTGTGCTGCATCTCTCATGGACTTGCAAGGAACCTCTCCTTTGGTGTCTGTGCAAGTGCTGGCTGATGTGGGCACTAGGATTGCTCTTTTAATCAGGCAGCTCCAGTACCTTTCAGAAAAGAATTTTCATGGCACATCATGAGCCATTAATCTCTTGACTAACCATAACATTTCCTTACTCCTTGGTTTTACAGCATTACTCAAACACTGACATTTGTCATTTCACCAGCCATCTCCCTTGACCTCTAGCATCGGGCACTTGCAGGGGGAAGGATCTGGTCTCACAAATATTTTCATACTCTGATCTCTGTGATTTATTAACCATGAAGTTTTGCCTTCAGAACTCAAGATGCCATTTCAAATAATTTCATGTGCAAAAGTCGAGTTATTGGGCAAAAGGGATCCTTGATAGCTGGGTACAAAGGACAGCAGGACTGCTGTTGCTGTTTTCTTTTCAACTACTGTGCTTGCTGTGTGACCTTGAGGAAATAGGTTCACTGCAGCTTTATGGTTCCGTTTTTGCATAGGGAAAATAAGGGCAGTGATAATTGCTTTCAGTTGTAAAACACTTCAAGATTTATGGAATATGAATGATTCTTACTAAGTGAAAAGTGTTGCAAAGCTGGCTTAGTTGCACACTGTGCTAACAAAATCCCCTATCAGCCTATTGACCCCAGCCTGAAACACTCATTAAAGTTTATAGGACATTTTGGTGGATGAGTTGAGGCAGTTGTTCTGCTGGAAATATCATACTGAAAGCACTTTTAAATCCATCATCCGCTTTGACTTTTTTCTCTATTAAAACTAAACACAACTGCTTGCTCTTTCCAGTTTTCTTAGTTTAGTTTTTGATGGGTAAGTACTCACTGTTAACTCAGCTTGTACCCCCATGGCATCTGAGACATTACAGTTCATTCTAGTCATAGCATAAACACACAATAGCTGTTGTACTGAGACAAAAAGAGTTATAAAACATGTAAGATATCCAATGGACTGGTATTAACTATCAAGTTGCATGGTCACTTTTGAATGTCAAATGTTCTTTTTATGGATACTGCATTAATTTAATTTGTGCTTAAACGTTAGCTAGGCTAGACATTGGTGTCTGAAAAGCACATATTTTTCCAATGTCAAAATGTGTAAATTTATTATTAAAGAAACAAAACTATTTACTTGTACTAGAGGAAAAATACTTTCGTAGCAAAGAAATTAACTGAGGTGCTCTTTAGAAATAGGTCTGGCTTGCTTACAGAATTGTTGCTTATGCAGTAAAGCAGATCTACAGATGTTTTCTTTTTTTCTTCCAGATAAAACTTGGATTGTTTGAAAAGTGGGGAGATATTTCACCATAGTACAAAAGAAGATACAGAAGAGGAGAGCAGAATGAGAGCTTTGCAAGTGCCACATGCCTGCAGCCTGCTGTCTTTAGCAATGCTGTTCCTTCCAGTCACTGGAACGTCAAAACAAAATATCCCAAGACTGAAGCTTTCCTATAAAGGTAAACTTTTCAGTAGTTTTTCTGATTCTGCCACTTTGGTTTCGATGTGATACTGCCAGCAGTTCTTTTTGTATTACTAACCAGGAAATACATAATAGAAGCCTTAAAGATGGATGAATTCTGCCTCGGGGCAGTATTAAAATCTGGGTTTTTTGTTGTGTCGGGGCACATGTTTCTGAAGTATAAATGTCTTTTAAAAGTATTATTTCTGTTTGCTCCAAGAGGATGTTAACAGACTATACATAAATTAGAGGGGAGTGGTCCTTGAAAGGCTCTGAGGTGCATTGGAGACATTCCTGTGTGGCTGGTGCGGATGATGTGACACATGGAGGACATTCACACCTTCCTACAGCATCAGAGAAAGTTGAGAGCGCTGACTCAAGTGTTTCAAGGGGACTGACATTTATTTTTGTAATAATTCTTTTTCTATCACTAAGTGGGTATGTTAAACTCTTCATATGTGGTTTTCTTTCTCCTTGCCTCTTTGGATCACAAAAGCGTGATTCTCTGCAGAATTTCTTAGTCTTGTGTGTAGTTCTTGTTAAGAATGGTACCGTCTGAGGGATTTCAACACAGACATATTTATGTATTAATGGCCAATTTTTTAAAGAAGGTGGATTTCTTTTTGCTTTGAATGTACAGTACACCTCCACAGGCACAGAGATGTGTCACTGACACTTCCTTCTTTAGTGAAAACAAATGCTCTCCAGTTAGTTATGTTTCAGCTATGTCAGCACCTTGCCCTTAGGGGAGCTATTTCTGCTCTGTTTTTCAAACTTATGTCTTCCTATGCATTGCAGAGTTACACTCAGGATGGTGTGATGGGACAGGCTGTAGAGCCTTCATCGGGGCTTATGATATGTTTATCATGAGTTTAACACCCAGAGAAATGTATTGAGTAAGCAGAATGACATGCTATTTATTTACAAGCTTCTCTTTTGCTAGATTTGCATGCCACTGTGCATGCTATTCCACTGTGTATATAAATGTGTTTGGATGTGTTTGTGCGAGAGAGACAGAGGAAGCAAGATCAAGGGATCTTGACAACATTTTTATAAATTCAGGGAACAGTTGCACTCCCTGAAGCCAATGCATACAGAAACTGAAAGAGCTGACATGAGTTATGAAAGTTAGCAGTAAAACCCTCCTGACATACAGCCGGCCTTCTCACAGCTAGGCCTTTTGAGCTAATTCCCAAAAGCAGCATATACCATATGGCCATGGCATTTACTGTGGATTTGACACTCACGATTAGTGAATTCCTCTCAACTTCAAAAGCAGATAGCCTTTGGCAAAATCCTGATGGATGCCTTTGGCAGGTAAAGAGGGGGAGAAAGAAAAATTAGTGAGGTCAACACAGGGGAAAAAAAATGGCTGAAATCTTAGTTTAAAATAGTGGCAGAGACCTGCTGGGAACAGTTGGGAAAATGCCTGAGCTCGTTTAAAAAGACAGTGAGCAGATGATTGATATTTAGGCCCTGACCCAAACTTTTCTTAGCAACTTTATAAACCTTTCAGTTTGGCTTGAGGGATACCGTTTCCTGTCCAAACTTATTCACCTATATCCCTGTAGGGGGGGAAAATCAACAACAGATACAGATGCAAAACAGCACATAAATCTTAGTTTTGAGAGCTGTGATGGAACTGAAAAGTCAGAAGAAAGAGAATTACCAGAATTTATTGTGCCTTGTCTTACTTTCTTGGGGGGTTGGAAGGTGTATATTTTTCCACATGGAACAAGAAATAATTTAATGCTGTTTTTTCACATTTATGTATTGTAAATGATTCCAGTATGGCTTATCATAATTAAACTATATTTTGCGTGTTGACAACAGAATATCAGATGTACTGAATATTTAATATAGTTGTGAGAATTAAGTCTACCTTCCTCCCCCCAAATCTTTCAGACAAAACAATTCCAAGGTTTCTGAGAATAAGATGTAGGAGAAATGAACTGGTTTTTTGCCAGTTCTCATAAAATTGTTAGTCATGTCACTGACAAGTCCTGGCATCTCTGTTCTTTGGAATTCATACTTGAACTCTCATGAAGAGGAGAATACAGGGCTCTTTTCCTTCTTTATGGAAAACAGATGAGAACTGGCCACATCAGGCAGTTCCAAAAACCTGGTCACATGTGTCTTTGAAGGGAAGGTTTCACCTCCTTTCAGGTGCAATGTGCTTATGGCATAGCTCCATCTTCCCAGAAGAGCTGAGCATTTGCTGGGCCAGGAGAGCTGGAAGTAAGCGGGACTTTGCTCTGCAGTTACTGAAGCTTCCAGTTGCATCAATCAGTGGTGGATGGAGGAAGAGGGAGAGGGTAGGGTGGTTAAAGATGTGTCTATAACTGCAGGAGTGCTTCAATAAACCACAGCATGTCAAAGCTCCTTTGTGTTCAAACAGCAATTGAAATTTTAGACCTTCTCTGAATGGCAGTTATAGGTTTCCTTCTTCTCAAGGTTGTCATCTTAACGAATGGGAATCTGTGCAGGAAATGTTAAGATATTCCAGTGAGTGATGTTGGGATCAATGTAAAGTCATACAATGGATTTCCTTTATTGTTTGTCCCAGTCTAAAGATGTGTTCTAAAAAATTGTGCATGTATAAAACTAAAACTACACACAAATCAATTAAAATATGTTGTAGTACAGAATCAAAGTCATATATTTTCCACCTGTGTTAATCGAATACACTATGATCTTTAATCACATATCTCATCCTTTCACATTTTCCCTGATCCATTAGTTGAAAAATTCTCTTATTCACTCAGACTTAACGTTTAGATACTCGTTCATGTCATTACTATCCCAGAAATTGTCACTCCTCTTGTGATGTTTTTAGGGTGCTCTCACTGCATATACCTTACTTATTCTGTGTATCTTAGATACTTCTACAAGATTGAGGTGCTTTTACTATTGCAGCTTTAATATTAGGAGAAGGTAACAAACTGTCTTCTAATAGAAGATTATGATCTTTAGAAAACCAGGGGATGATTTTGAGTAATATTCCATATTTTGACTCTCTTTGCCTAGTACTGCTTTCAGTCTAAGACCAACAGTGTGTATTTATCACTCATTTTCATGTAGCTGGAGATAACCTGTGACCTTCATCCAAACTGCAGAACTCCACAAGCACAGAAGTGATATTCAGCTTCCCTAAGCAGCACGTCCTTGTTGTCTGCTGCCTCATTTAACATCCTCATTCCAACCTCTAGAGCAGATGCAGAAGGTTTTCATATACCAGTCTAATTCATTAATGTCATTTTCAGGACAGCATCAGTTCTGTTACTAAAGAATGGAAGGCTCAGTGTCCTAATTCATGTATGTTTAATTCATACAGTGTAGACAGTCTTGTTTCTGTTTGATCTTCTGAGTAATAATTTTTCCTAATTCATTGGGAGGTCCTTCCATAAATATCGTGTGTGTGTCTTTTTAGATTTTACTTCATAGGGAGAAGTAAAGAATAGCCAGACCAGAAGGTTGATTGCCTTCTGAGAAAAAGAAGAAAAAAAAGCAAATTTTTCTCAATTTGTGGCTATCCTAAAATTTTCCTGCCGAAAGAGAGAATCCTAATTGCAAATTTAACCCTATTGATTTGATTTACTTGGCTGCTTTTCATGGACATTTTAGTAAGTGTAGTCTGTGTTCTCAGTGAATGCATTTATATTACAAAAGTGTGCACCCTAGTTTCTTGGCTGGGGGGCATGCCCTAGCCCAGATTTGGACATTGTCACCAGTGACATCCACAAACATCTATCATTCCCGTGTGGGAATGTGGCCATTCCCCAGAGCAAGCCATGCTTACTGTGACAGTGGTGACTTGGTCAGAGGACCAGGAATCCTGCATTGTGACACAGTACAGAGGAATAAGCAGGACTGAAGGCAACGTTTGGCTTTTAAAGCAGGATTTACTTAGCACTGTTAAAAACGACTATGGTAGTAATTTACATCTAATAAACAAAAGCATTATTCTCAGCTGATTTGTTTTTCTCCATATAGAATGAATTAAGATGCAGTCTCATTCTCACTGAAGTCATGGCAAGAGTTTTTCCACTTAAGTAAATTGAAGCAAGATCAAATTCACGCTCTTCACTTTTTTCATCTTACCTAAATAAACTAAAGACAGGTAGTTCTTTCTCCTCTGCTGAAGGATGACAGTGCTAAATCATCAGCTCCACATGGAAATTAGCCATGTTTAAGGATTGTTTAGTTTCACGCAGTGTTTTGCGCACAGGATTTTCTTCCCCCAGAGTGATCCATTCTTAAAACATGGTGAAAAAGCAAACAGAGAACATTTTGGTGCCAGGAATTCTTTTGAAAATTTGACTGGGTGAGTGCATTTCCTTAATGTTCAAAAATTATCCTTTGACCATGCTATTTAACAGTGTCAAGCATTCTGTTCTCTATATTGTTTTTGCTTTAAACCTGTTTCATTTTAGAACTGATGAGATGCTTAACTGTTGCATCAGAGCAGTTAGTTTGTTCAGTTTCAGTACAGCTGGCTTATTCCCATGTCATGCATCATTTAATTATACATATAAAACATAGTTAAAATTGTACAGCTCCATGAGCCTCACTTAAACTGTCTGTGGCACTGCAGTAATCCCAGTACCCTGACGGGGTGTTGCACAGCTGTGACTGGTTGGAATGTGGTAAACTGGTGATGTGTAAGAGAGCCTAGAAGTGAGCTTGCATTTTTCAGCTGTGCTTGCTCTACTGGAAGAGGAAGTTAAACCAGAAAAAAACTGCTCTTGTGGCAATATCAGCATCTGTAAATCTGAATGCTTAATGAAAATCAAGGAAAATGTGCTGAGTGAGGAAGTGGTGCTTTTCCCTTGTTTGTCATTTAATTAATTTTTGGTGGTTTGTTATTTCTCAGAAAAATCTATCTCAGATTCCTCTGTGGAAAAACATGAAGTGTTTATGTGAGAGTGAAGATCCTAGTATTGGATGATTGTCTAGATATGCAAAAGACTTTGCCTGTTTTGTCTCAAAAATGCTTTCTGGAGGCAGTGATCATTGACACTTAAAATGTACCCTAGCTTGAAGATGGATGGGCACTGCTGTCCATGTGTATATGCTGTCGACTGAGTATAAACTTGAAGGCATTTATTACATCTTAGTAATGGGAAAAGCAGCAAATTTCTTACAGACATTTTTTTCCTTTTTTAAGCTAGTGAACTTGAAGGTCAGATTCAACTATATGTTGCATTTTCTGTCATATAATTATCATATCTATAATGTCCTGAAGAGCAGCCTCCAGTCAGTGACATCAACAGTTACACAGCAGTTGAACTAAGAATAACCTTGGAGAACTGACCCATGTCAACCTCTTATGAGTGTAAACTCTAGTTCACAACAGTTTCTGTTTTTTCATGATCACAGAAGGGCCTCAGTTGGATAAAAGAAGAATTGTGTTCAAAAAATACAAAACTATTCTGCTGAATGTTCACTTTACTGTATCTCAGAAGAGGAGAGGAAACAAAACTGAAAGAGTAATACTTAATAAAGTATTTTTGCTCCCTTATAAAAAGAAGGACAGGACAACATCAAAAACAGCTTCCCTAGAAGAATGCAGGGAAGATACATGATAAGTGGCATCAGCTTGGAAGAGGGATCAAAACTCTTTCTTTGATTGCTTTTACTAATGACATCTGTTTAAGCAAATCCAATTCAGAGCAGTTTCAGAAATCCCAAACTTGTTCTCTTTCTGAGCACTATTTGGAGGGCATGATCTGCCTGACATCAGTGTCTGTCTAGCAGTGGACATCTGTGGTCACTATGCAGGTGCTCGATTCACATCCTGTTTCCTTTTCCTCCCTCCCCATTTCTGCAGTTCCATTTATAGGTGAGTTCCCCAAAGAAGAGCTGAGGAACATAGGGGATGACTCTTCCGTACTCACAGTCCTTTGGAGATAAATACACAGAGATAGCAGAAAGAGTCAGAATTTCCTTTAATAAACCAGCGCAATATCAGACAGGAAGGGCCAGGAAGTGCTCCAAGAGCTAGAGCATTACACAGACGGGCTGGGAGGGCTGGGAATGTTCAGCCTGGAGAAGAGGAGGCTCTGGAGAGCCCTTAGAGCCTTTTCCAGTGCCTAAAGGCGCCCCAAGAGAGCTGGAGAGGGACTTGAAGAGCCTGGAGTGAAAGGACAAGGAGGAATGGCTTCCCGCTGCCAGAGGGTGGGTTTAGATGGGATATTGGGAAGAAATCCTTCCCTGTGAAGGTGCTGAGGCCCTGGCACAGGTTGCCCAGAGAAGCTGTGGCTGCCCCTGGATCCCTGGCAGTGTCCAAGGCCAGGCTGGACAGAGCTTGAAGCAACCTGGGATAGTGAAAGGTGTCTCTGGCCATGGCAGGGGGTTGGAACGGGATAATCTTTAAGGTCCCTTCCCACCCAATCCCTTCTGTGATTCCATGATTCCAGCATCTCTACACACATGGAGAGCCAAAGCGCAGTGCAGCATCTTTGCCACCTGATCCTTAAGGTCACTTTGCTGGGCTGATGTTGGGAAACAAGACCTATGGATGGACTGATGAAGTCAGTCAATATTTTTGCCTCCTGCGGTGGAAAACACCTGCGATTCCTTTCCTTGCAGAGCTGCTGGGGGTTAAACAGCAGACAGTGCTTATGGGAATAAGCCCTCAGCTGATCTTTGTCTTCCCTTGGTGGTTATTAACAGTGGCAGGGAGTTGTCTCCAGGATGCCCAAACGTCCCAGTGTCACTGTACGTGTCCGTGTGCGTTCATGAGGTTCCGAGGTGGGAGCCAAAGCTCCGGGCGTGCGGATCCATCACCTATTTCCATGTGGAGTGATGTTCTGTTTGAAGGCATCCCCGACCTGTGTCTGCTCAGCCGTCTGGCCACGCTTGAGTGAGGAGTTCCAGTAAGGATATCCATTGGCTGAGGAGAGCTGGAAAGGCAGACATGGAGTCAGTGTTACCAGGAAAGGGGAAAGCTGATCGGAGAAAAGGAGAGGGATAGTGGTAGATGAGTCATGGTCTGGCAGATTTTGGTCAAGGTGTTCTCCAGGGAAGCCTGTGTCCCTGGAGCTCAGTTACGCTGTAGGGTGCTGTTGCCTTGGATTGGGAGAGGCTCATTATTGCTGCCCTTTTCCAGCCTCATTTGCTTTCTGTATTTAACTGGGGCAACCAGATCCAACTGAGTTTTGAGCCAACTACTTGTTGCATGCCACCACTACCCCTGCAGCTCCATTTCTCCGGAAAAGGGGGAGGGAGAGTGAAGAGACAGGGACACAGGACTAACCTTCCTCTTGCAAGTGTCCAATGTCTATTTCCCAGGGAGCTCCACGGAAGATTTCTGTGGGTGGTTCCCAGCCGTTGTGGAATTTGGGGATGTAGGTGGGGATGTTCGTGTCTCGGGGCCACTCGGCTCTAGGACAGAAAGTGGGAATATGAGGTGACATTCACAAAGAATGTGTCTTTCAGGGCATCCCCTGAAAGAAGAAGCAGGAGCATCAGGGAATCCAAGCATCCCGTCTGCGTGGGGAGCCTGGGGAGATGGCAGCTCTGTCCTTACCTGGATCTGGTCCATGTCTCCCCCAGGGAATCCCAGAGGTTTATCTCTTTGGGTGTCAGGTGTCCTCTCAGGAAATCGGTGGTGTCTTTAGAAAGCAGTGGGCTGAGGACAGATGGGGCCAGCTCGGGGCCACCGCAGCTGTTGATGATCTGGGTCACACACAAACCACACAAAGAGGAGAGAACTTGCAGGAAACGGTCAAAATGTCAAACCAGGGACACACAGATGAGCAGGAAGCGAAGACAAAGCTGATCCTTGGATCAGCACAGTCACTGCAAGAAACATCAACCTAAGTCTTTGAAGGAGACTGGACAGTTCAAGGGAACATGAGATTTTTTTGGATTGGAGTCAAAGGAAGAGCTGATCTACAAATGAGCTGTTGTTACAGACGAGTGAAGTGTCAGAAGCTGACACTTCAAAAAATGGAAAGTATCTTGCTATTCCTTTGTGGCTCCTTTTCCAAGTTGGGATTTCTGCTTCCAAGCATTTTCAGTGCAAATACCGAGCCGTATTTGCCTGAAGGTGAGACCAGACAGATTCCCAGTGGGGATTCCAGCTGGCTGCCCCTTTTGTTCACAGTAATGCCTTATTGACCCGGTGGAAGGATTCATATTTGCTGGGATTCCTGTATTTACTTCAAGCTTCAAACCGGATCAGAGGCCAGGAACAACCGGCATCGCTTCTGGAAGTTCCTGAGAAAGCTGTGGCCAGGTATGAGCAGTTTTCCAACCCTGTTGCACAATCTATCTACTTGTAAGTGTGAACTAGAAATAAAAGGAGTTCCCAGTGAGACCTGGGAATAAGATTTACCAGTTCCAGCGGCCTGAAGAGGAAATGCACCAACTCTGAAGCACGGGGGTTTTGGATGTGCTTCCTTAGTTTGGCCTGAAAAGAGAACGTAAACACAGTTTAACCCTAACCTGAGTGTGCCTTCTCTTTTCTGTCACATGGGGCTAGTGTTGTGGACTGATGAGAACAGTAAGGGATGGAGGAGTAGGAATCATTCATTTTTATTTTGTGTCCATTTCTAATTCCCAATGAATTTCAGGAGGGGGGGAATACCCTCTCTGTTAAATCAGTGCCTTTAAAGCTAATTTGAACAGACACAGAAGACCTTGGCTTATTTTGAAAGTCCTAGTGAGGAAGGGCCAGGATTGCTGGTGCTTCTGCCTCTTGCAGGGTTGAGAATCCCACTAGTTCCATGGATGAAAACAACAGGATAGGTGTTCTGAGGGTCCCCTGGCAAACTGCTGACAAGGGAAAGTCTCCACCAAGGTCTTGCCTGGGGCACCCGGAGCTGCCCTGGCCACTGAAAGGCTCCAAATCCAGTGGTATTTGAGGTGAGCTGTGGCAGAATGGAGGAGCAAACACTTGGGATTGATTTACTGCAAGAACTGGGTTTCAGTAACAGCAATCAGCTGAGCTGTGGTGAGAAACCTCTCCAGTTTGTGCTCCCATTCAGCTCCTTCTCCTGTCCTGGACTCCTGGCACTGTTGCCATGGGAGACAGGCTCCCCGCTCCTACCGAAATGCAAAGCATTTGAAATGCCGGAGATGAAACATTAATGTGGAGTGGGAAGTGCGAAACAACTGCTGGCAGCAGGGTGACCCAATGAACGGGCACTTCCCAGGGACTCGGCAGCCCCATGGTGAGGAACGTGGCAGGACCCCACCACAGTGTCCCAGCTCTGCTGCGTGCTCCACCCTGGGCTCTTGCCAGGAGATCAGCTGCTCCTTCTGATCCTGAGCAGGCACAAATTAGCCATATTTGCTTCTCAAAGAAAAGGCTGGAGCTTGGTATCCTGCTTTAAGGTTGTTTACAGTCTCTTGGTTTTCCTTATTAATAACTGCCCAGGAAGGAGCTTGTAGGATGTGTTCGCTGGACAAGTTTGGTCACAACTGACAGAATTCCTGCTGCAGTGGTGAGGCAGGGACTGAGCCTGGTTCACTGTCCCCAGAGCTCAGGTAGTACAGGACAGTCAGGCCAGTAAAGCCCCTGCTCAGGGCTGGGAACGAGATCCTGGCCAGCTTTCCCTCTCTGCCCCTCTCTGCAGTCCTGCTGGCCTATGTCATGCCCTGGGGCCACTCTGCCGTTGCTCAAATGGCCAAAATCCACTCATCCAGGAGTGGGAAAGGGAGGGAGGGCACAGGAATTCATCTTAGGTGGTGAGGCCTGGAAATTTTCAAGGCAACAAATTGATCTTTGGATAATTACAGCAGAGCAGAGAACACGGTGCCATGGGCTCTGGCAGGGCTGTGCTCAGCTCTTTGTTCTCTCCCAGGTCCAAAAGTGTGACCAGTTCCAGCAGCAGCAGCAGCAGTGACAGCTCAGCCAGCGACTCCTCTGACAGCCAGGACTCCTCTACCTCCTCCGAGGACAGTGAAAGTGAGGGCAGCTTCTCCTCCTCCTCCTCCCCCTCCTCCTCCTCCTCCAGCAGCTCTTCCTCCTCCTCCGACTTCGACTCGGATCCGAGCTCCTCCAGCAGCAGCAGCAGCAGCAGCAGCAGCAGCAGCAGCAGCAGCAGCAGCAGCAGCAGCTCTGAGGATGAGCCCCCGAAGAAGAAGAAGAAGAAATAGCTGGGGAGCTGCAGGACTGGTGTGGAGTGGGGGACAAGCCCCTCCCAGGGGCTGGAGCACACGGCTGCCAAACATTCAATGGTCAACATTTCTACTGCTCACACTTTCCAAGTGTTTTGCCTAGTTGTTCCTAGGACATGGAAGGTATTAAATGGCTTCCTGAGACGTACTGAGAGAGTATTTTTGTGCTTTATCCTTTTATGGAAGATTTTACTTTTTTAGTTCCAAGAAAAATTAAAAAAAAATCTATCATCAGATTCGTTTCCATGAGCTGAAGTCCAGTAACCTGGATGCTTACATGCTGGAAAGCAAAAGCTTTTTATTGCAGGTTATGTTGTGCATCGTGTGCTGTTCCTCTGTTAATGACAGCTTCACTTCCATTGAGAAAATCCTCTCCAACTGTTAAAAGCAGAAGTTTTTCAGCGCTGCTGTGGAGCTGTGGCATAGTTGAAGCTGAATGCACAACGTGTCCCACACAGAGCCTCCCATCTCATCAGCTGGTGCCAAATGGATTCTGTGCTGCTGAGCTTGTGTTCCAATGGCTTTTCCTGATGCTTCCAGGTCCAGTCTTAAGTGCACCATCCAGCTGAGCTGTGTTGGTTTGTTACTGATCAGTGGAGTGCTTGTCCTGCCCGCAGGCTCTGGGCTTTTCACTCCCCTGTGGCCTTGGCTCGTGCGTTGGAAGTGTTTGCTGAGACACAGAGTGTTGGTGGTGGGAAGCAGCAGCTCAGTGACTTGGGGCTGCTGCTGCTTTAGGAGTTTCATCTTTGTGCCTTTTTTTTGTCAATTCGGTGTGCCCCAGTGAGACAAGGGCTGCAGTGGGTGTTCTGCAGAGCTCCAGCACAATATTGCCACGCAGCAAAAGCAGAGAAATAATAACAGCCACAACTGGGCACTGTTCTCACTGGATGCTCAGTAAAAAAGAGACTCCTTGAAATAAAGGGCTCAAAGGAAAGTGTTTCCCTTTGCATGTGTGAAATGCAGGATTGCCGAGTGACAGTCTGCAGAAATTCAGTCATTCTTTGTTTGTGGGAACTGCCCTGTAGAAGGAAGTGAATGCAAAAGCCCCACAAGCCCTACAAAAGCAGATGCAGACAGGCTGCAGAGCAGGGATTGCTGGATGCAGAGTGGGAACTCGTTGTTCTTCTGGTGCATTGAAGCAGTTGCCATTAGGATTTTATTTGGTGATGCAGTCTCCTGAATTTCTTCTTGTCGGAGTGCCCTTTGTGGGGAGGGGGCATCACTTGTGGAAGAATTCTCAAGTATCTTGGTTTAGGTAGAATACAGTAACTAAAGTATTTTTAATAATTTTTATGGAAAAAGTAGTGCGTAGACTTCCTTTGGAATAAACTGTACTTCTTTAAATGTTTGTGCGTGTGTGTCTGTGAGCACTCCTGTGTTTTACAGAACACGCTGCAGACTGTAAATAAAACTACCAGAAAGGTGTTGAAGTCTTGTGGACTGAATGTACCATTTAATGGGAAAGGGAATAAATTATTAACCAGCAGTTGCTAAGTGGATGCTTCCTGCAAATATCTGAAATCTTTGTGGTGTTTGTGTGCAGGTTTCAGCTGGAGTTGCCCTGGCATTGCCTCCCAGAGGGGCAGGATTGCTCCCCAGGAAGTTCTCCAGCCAGAAGTCCCTCTGGATCCAGATTATTTTTAAAAAAAAGTTTAGTTTGTCTTGGCTTTTTCTTTTTTTCCTGCCCTTTCTGGTTTGTCTCTCCCTGTTCTTCTTTTACAGAGGAACCCCTCCCCAGCCCGGCCAGAGCCGCAGCCTCCTTCATGTGCCGCTGCCTCACTCGCTGCTGCTGGTGCTGGCTCAGGAATGTGCTCAAAGCCCGGCTAAGCAGGAATTGTTCCGGGCCTGCTCTGTTGAATCGCTGCCGCCGCGAGCAAAGCTGCCCCTGCTCCTTGAGGGGAGCGCTCGCTGCAGCCCGGCAGGAAAAGAGCCCAGGAAAAGCCGCGCCCTTTGCAGGAGAAGCGCTGGGAGCAGAGGGGAGAGCGGGAAAAGGCAGCGAGAGCAGCTGGGCGGGCGGGGCGGCATCAGCGCTGATCCCTCCGCGGGCAGGAGCGCATCACAAATAGTCCCTCCGGCGGATCACTCCGCGGGCGGGCGCCATCACCGCTAATACAAGTATTTATAAATTCAAAAGAACTCATTAACACAGAAGAAAGCAAGTATGCTTCATGCTGGGTGGGAAACATAGGGTCTAAGGGATAAGAATTTTAAAGTTGTTGATTTTTTTTTTTTTTTTTTTATTTTATGAGAGAACTACATATCCCATGGCACCCACAGAGTTCAGGACGGGTAGAGAGGATGAAACAAACTTTAAAGAGAACCTTAACTGAATTAATAATTGAAACTCAAATGTCATGGGGTAGGTAGTTCTCTCATAAAATTAAAAAAAATTAATATAAAATAAACAACTTTAAAATTCTTATTTTATTATTATTCCATGTTCTTCTCCCCCTCCTGGATGAGGAATAGGGGTCGGTATTTGCGGCTGTGCACTGTAAGGAAATAAACGAGGAGTGGCTGAACCTGCCATCGCAGGTGGCTGTGATCTGGCCACTGGAGGAGAGGGTGCAGTGGATCTGGGTAGGGTACTGCCAGCATGCGGGATGGGTGAGGGGTGGGGACCCAGTGCTGCAACCTCTGGAGGCAGATAATCTGCACGTTCTCTGAGTCGGAAATAAAGGTGACGAACAAAGTCATCCGAAAGCTGAAAGCGACGGTGGAAAAATGAGGGATCAGATGCCTGTTGTGGATTTCGAAGCTGTGAAGAAGGCATATGAGAAGTTGGAGTTGTATTGGTTGTTGTAAAAAAAGGAGATGAAGCTTGGGAAGATAGAGGAATGCTTTCTGAAGCTGTGCTGGTCACTATATCCTTCTCACTGAAGTGTTGAGCAGGCATTTGAGGATGAAAAAGTCCCATAAAATCAGCTGAATGTCCCTGAGAAGTTCGAGAAGAATGTGCATGAAATGGAATGTCTCGATGCGAGACGTCACTATTAATAACACGTGCTTGGTCCTGTTGTGATGGAAGAGGTGTCCACGTATAGTTGAGAAAGTCCTCTTTCTGTTCTGGAGATAAAATCGTATTTGTTTCGCTGAAATGGCACGGGAAACATGGTTCAGCATCGTGTGATTGTTGTGATAATCCTCTGAGTGGTGTTATCAGAGTGATGATAGGGGGTACATGCCGTGGTGACACGGCAGCTGTTGAAATGTCTCTGCTGTGTGTCCACGGCTGTGGCTGCGGTGCAGACGGGGGCTGTGTGGACACAGAGCTGGTAGGAGGTGTAGCTGCCGAAAGCTCCTAGGATGGAACTGCAGTAGCCGAACGAATTGCACTGCTGGCTGGAGGTGCTGTGCTTATCGGTCGTATCGGCGTGGCAGCTGAAGCGTCCGTGTGTGGCTGGAGGTGCCGGGCAGCGGGGCCGTGGCTGGGCTGGAAGCGGGGCCGGGGCTGGGTTGGAAGCGGGGCCGGGGCTGGGTTGGAAGCGGGGCCGGGGCTGGGCTGGAAGCGGGGCCGGGGCTGGGCTGGAAGCGGGGCCGGGGCTGGGCTGGACGCGGGAGCGGGGCTGGGCTGGCAGCGGGGCCGGGGCTGGGCTGGAAGCGGGAGCGGGGCTGGGCTGGCAGCGGAGGCGGGGCTGGAAGCGGGAGCGGGGCGGGGCTGGAAGCGGGGCCGGGGCTGGGCTGGAAGCGGGGCCGGGGCTGGGCTGGCAGCGGGGGCGGGGCTGGGCTGGCAGCGGGGCCGGGGCTGGGCTGGCAGCGGGGCCGGGGCTGGGCTGGAAGCGGGGCCGGGGCTGGGCTGGCAGCGGGGCCGGGGCTGACGTCCCGGGCAGGGCCGGGGCCGGGCCAGGAGCGGCTCGAGCCGCGAGCGGCGTTGCCGGGGTAACCGGCACTGAGGAGGGGCGGCCGATGCCGCGCCGCGCAGGCGTGGAAGCGAGGGCTCCCGAAGGCGGAAGTAAGGCCGGGATGGAAGCGGCGGGAGTGATGACGTCAGCAGCAGGCGCCGCCGTTCAAACGCGGAAGCGGCCGCGAACCCGGGCCGCGTGGGGATAGCGGGAGGGCCCGATGGAAGCTCCGGGACCGCCCCTGGCCGCGCGCATGGCTCATCTGATGGGAGGACCCCAGGCTCGGGAGGTAGGGACCTGCCTCTGCCTTGCGCCGTAACAGATGGATCGGGCGAGATGGAAACCGAGAAATATTCTCGGCACTCTCGGTTCCTACACTCAGGTGTATTCCTGGTTCCTGACATTCCTTTAAAACTACCGAATTCTTCTCTCAGGTCCCTGGCAAATGGGTCTTTGCAGCCTGGGGGAGTTCTTGCAAAACGGGGTCTAGTGAAGCGCTCTGCAGGAGTGGTTGTGCACCTGAGCGGTCATTAATTGTCTCCTCTAATGAGGGAAACGTGATTAAACTCCCGGTGCTGTGCTGCTGTTGTGTGTCGGCCTCGAGGTGTGAGACAGTCCCTGTGTCACACTGGAGTTGCTTAGTGGCTGGACTGGGACTGGGACAGGTCTTGTTGGTCAGGAA
The DNA here is from genome assembly GCF_965178545.1 of Coloeus monedula. NCBI lineage: Eukaryota > Metazoa > Chordata > Aves > Passeriformes > Corvidae > Coloeus > Coloeus monedula. Next base: position 70,317 of record NW_028120481.1, read on the forward strand.
CAAAAGGGAAAATTTATCTTTTGGCTTGCTTAATATCTTGGCTTTATTAATGTATCAATGTCAATTGTTGTCATTTGCTGCCTCCTGCACAGTGTGTTTGCAGCTCTGTGTGAGAGCAGACTCTCCCCTGTTGGGGAGTGAGACAATCCTGGAATATCCTGAGCTGGAAGGGACCCACAGGGATCACCCAGTCCCACCCCCGTCCCTGCCCAGACCCCCCAACAGCCCCAGCCTGGGCATCCCTGGCAGCGCTGTCCAAACGCTCCTGGAGCTCTGGCAGCCTCGGGGCCGTGCCCATTCCCTGGAGAGCCTGGGCAGTGCCCAGCAGCCTCTGGGGGAAGAGCCTTTCCCTGATCTCAGCGTGAGCCTGCCCTGGCCCAGCTCCAGCTGCTCCCTGGGTCCTGTCTGTGTCCCAGGGAGCGGAGATCAGAGCTGTAGCCCCCGATGTGTTCTGACCTCACACTTCTCTACCAGAACAAACCCAGTGCCCTCAGCAGCTCTTTCATGGTCCTTCCACACCCTTCCCCATCCCCATGTCCCTTCTTTGGATGCTGTCAGCTTTGTATCTTTTGTATACTGTGGCGCCCAAAAGTGCCCCCAGGACTCCAGTACAGTTTAACAGCAATGAAAGAAAACAGTAGGTTTCAACTTTGATCTCAAAAGCTGTCTCAGGCCCCTGATACTGCCTCGAAATGTCTTTGCAGTTCTTGCTTTATGACTTGTGTCAAACACGGAGAGAGTGAGACTGAGCCCCTGGGGTCAGGTTCTGTGTGAGAAGCCACACAGCAAGCCAGAAATCTTTGCTCCAGATCACCAGAAATTTACAGTATTGAGGGCGGAAATACTGAGAGTTGAGTCTTGGGAGCTGAGCCAGGAAAGCAGCACCTCTGCCATGGGCAGATTTGGCACGTGGAGAGAGCTCGAGCAGCTTGCAAGAGGTCCCAGCAATGTGTGTGTGGAGCTGGGAGGAGCATGAGTTGCAGTGTCGTGTTTGGAGTCCCCCTGGGTGAGGATGTAGGAATAGACTGGAGTTTTTGGTGACTGAGGTTTCTTTTCTGTGGCAATAATTGTTCTTGGCCACATCATTTTGGTTTGTTACTCGCCTGTGGTTTGTTCTACAGGCCTGTTTCCTTTCTCTCCTACTATGGTGTCTCAGTTATCTTCAGCAGAGGCTCAGCAATAACTAAACTTGAGCTTAGATACTTAAACTTCAGTTCAGAGTAGATACATGGAAGAAATCCTTCCGTGTGAGGGTGGGCAGGCCCTGGCACAGGGTGCCCAGAGAGCTGTGGCTGCCCCTGGATCCCTGGCAGTGTCCAAGGCCAGGCTGGACACTGGGGCTTGGAGCAGCCTGGGACAGTGGAAGGTGTCCCTGCCCTTGGCAGGGGTGGCACTGGATGGGCTTTAAGGTCCCTTCCCACCAAGGCCTCGTCTTCCTTTGCCTTCAGTGTCTGCCTCAGAGTTTGTACCCAAACCAAAGTGAGGTTGGTGTCACCTTCTCTAAACTGGGAGAACAGATCACTCCAAGCTGTGGGGAGGTGGAGAGGCTGTAGGATGGAGAGGGTGCAGCCCTGCAGACGCCGAGCTGTGGGGTTGCTGCTTTCAACAGCCTCGTTGTTGCTGCGGACACAGCTCAAGGTGGGTCTGAGAGAGACAAACTCTGCTTTTGGGGGTTTGTGTTGATGAGGAGGGGAGGGGAGGTCGCTGCTCTGCTTCTTGTAACTGCTGTGGCAGAGCCAGGAGCCCAAGGCAGGACAAGGGCAAAGCAAACCTCTCCGAGCTCTTGGGTTCTCTTCATTCCCAGATATTCTGATTCCTGCCCAAGTCCAAGTTCTTTGTGCTGTGCAGGATGCAAGTTTAATCAGGTTTTAGTGCTGGTTTAGCTGAGTGTTTCTAGGGCTTGAGGATGAAGCCAAATGCTCTGCACTGAAAAAGTGATGGATGTTCAGCACGAGATTCTCTTCAGGAACTGGCACGAAAAGTGGTTGCCGAAGCTGAGGGAGGAGCAATTCACAGCTTGGCTGGAAGAGGGAGAAGTGCTCACTGCTGGTCTGTCACTTCATCCTCATGAGTGAGTGTGGGAGCTCCCAAGATCGGCCAGGCTGCAATTTCAGATAGTTTAGATGGGCTGGCCTTGAAAAAATCATATTTTGGTGCCTGGAGCAAAAGCTGAAGGTGGCAGGAAGTGGCAGCAGTGGCAGGGAACTGAAGTGACACCACCCTGAGCTCAGAACTAATTTTGGTTGTGACCTTGAGCAGTCCCTGGGCCACACCAGAGCTTTTTGTGTCACCTGCTTTGGGAGGTTCTTCCTTGCCCATGGAGAAGTTGGGTCTGGCACAGGTCTGCTGTGGAGCACCTGTGCCACCACCTTTAAAGAGCCACCCTGGAGGTGTCAGTGAGCCCCTCAGTGCCTGCCCAGCCTAGAGCAGGGCTGGGAGGACAGGGGGCTCAGGGAGTGCTCATTCCTGGTGGTGTTGGAGCTCTGAGCCCAGCCCTGAGCTGGGTTTGTGGCTCTGAGGGCATGGGGAGTGTCCGGAGCAGGCCTGGCCTGGGCAGAGTAGGAACTCCTGGAGTAACTCCTGAGTAAGCCACACCTTCCACGTGAGAGGGAGGCACTCCCAGAGTCAGGCGCTGTCTCCTCAGAGGTGCTTTGGGGTTTAATTCTGTTCTCACAGTGACTCCTCTCACCTGGGAACCCCGTGGTTACCTACAGAGGGTCTGAGGCCTTAGGGATGTAAATATGGACAGGAGGGGTTGGAATCTGCCTATCAGGGAATCTTCCCCTTGCCCAGAGGAGAGTGTGCAGAACTCTTCTGTGTGATGATAGTGTTTTCATACTTTAGGTGTGAAAATAAAAAATGGGAGAAATCTTGTTTTTCTGGCAGCACGCAAAGAACTTTCTTCTGTGTCACCGCTAAAACTCTGTGAGGGGATGAATACCTGGGAATCTGAAAGAGACATAGCTGGAAAGCATCAATATGAATGGATTTTTCTGCTTCTTTTTGCACTTGAAAGAAAGGTGAAAGTTACAGGCTGAGTCAAGCTTTTACCCTTTATTTCAATCAATTCAGTTATTGCTAAATATGGCTACACACAGGTAGCCCAGGTGACAGAGCTGCCTCCAGCTGCTCCTTGGCCCCAGTGTCCCACACGGGATGCTTGAGTTATCCACTGAGAGCCCCCTTGAGACTGGAGCACAGGTAAATCTGCCTGTCTGAAGGGCAGGATTGTGTCCTAAGTCCCTCCTCATTCCTTCCTTTCCTCAGGCCCCACCATTGTGGCTTGGGTGGCAGTGGCACATTGGAAAGGCCTGGGGGTGCCAGCTGGGGTGAGAGCTCGGGGTGCCAGCCCAGGCTCCACCAGCACTTGGCCCACACTGGGGCACAAATTGAGAGATGAACTCTTGGAAGCTTGTCCTGAGGAGGATGAGTGGTACCTGCTGGCGAAATTCGGTGCTTTTGCAGAGCTGTGATAAACCCCAAAGTCTTAGACTGCCAACCTACAGCCTCTGCACCGTCACATTCCCCAGTTGCATTTTGTATTGGAATTTTACCTGCTCCCACCTGCGTCCTCCTGCTGGCAGTGCCAGCAGCCCACGTGCTGCCTCTCCTGAGAGCAAGTTCCTGCCTGTTTCCTCTCCCAGCCCCAGCTCTTGCTTCCCTCTGGCAGAGGCAGCTTTAGGTGCAATATCCTGATGTTTCTGCAAGTGGGTTTTGGAATAAACCTACACACGGGATGTTCATGGGTTGCTGCTATGGATTCTGTGAAAGGTGATCAGGAAAAGCAAGTTCAGAGTTACTCAGGGGATTCTCTGATTCCTGCCCATCTCACGGAGCTGCTCAGGGTGAAACTACTACTCCCATGCTTTTTATTTTGCTCCTCTTAGTGCTGGTTTTTCCCCAGGTAAGTCAGTGCTGGAGCAGCCCTTGTGGGTTTATCTGTGATGAGCAGTGGTTGTGTCTGCACACGGAGATAGCAGATTCCAGCTGTAGTGTGCAAACGTCGGTGCTTTGTGCCTTAGTGCACAGCCACATTTGTCAGCTGACAGGGCTGATGCGATGAGAAAACCTCGCACTCTCCAATAACCTGAGCACAGGCACTTCCTGCGTTGTTACATTTAACCAAAGCTCTGATAAAAAATACTACATTATTCTAATGGAGACCAGATTCCGCATGATCATAGTTTACGTTTTTGGATAGTCTTTGATTGACTCTGGTGGGAAGGGAGGTGAATCAGTATCTTGTACTTTAGGGAAAGATCTAGGGGAGAATTGAATTGTACTTCCTTGGAATTCACATCACCCGCCCTTAGTCGGAGATGTTGATCTTGAGAACAACAAGCAGAGAACAGCCCAGGAAGGGCTGAACGTGACAAAACAGTGCAGAGCATACAGAAATCCTCTTTGCTGTGTTCATCATTCTGTCTTCATCTTGGATTGTTTCCACCCTTCTCCTCCACCTGGAAGTCACAAGCATCCTGCAGTGGCAGGTACTCTGGGTTCTTCTGCCAGGAGTAGTCTAAGAACAGCTTTTGCTGGGAGCGGCTCTGACCTTGCTGAAATCACTGCTGAAACCTCCCCTGACTCTTGCAGTGCCAGAATTTCAGGGTGCCAGTGGTGAGGCAGGGACTGAGCCTGGTTCATTGTCCCCAGAGCTCAGGTAGTACAGGACAGTCAGGCCAGTAAAGCCCCTGCTCAGGGCTGGGAACGAGATCCTGGCCGGCTTTCCCTCTCTGCCCCTCTCTGCAGTCCTGCTGGGCTATGTCATGCTACTATGTTACAGCATTGTTCCATGTCTTTTTTTTTTTTTTGGAAGTAATGCCGGATATTGGCAGTCAGGGGCGATGGAGCGAGGTGAGCAGTGACCGGTGGACAGAATGAGTTGTTACGGCCTCGGTCTCAATTTTTGGAGCAGCTCTAAGCATCCGTTGTTGTTTGTGTGTTTTAGGTGGTCCACTTGCAGGATGTCCTGGCCCTGGATGCTGGAGCGTGCAAGCCTAAGGTATAGGTGTGGTGTACTTCAGTCGGAGCAGGGAGGCTGTGGTTTCACAGTCTCTCAGCATGTTTTGTGTGTTTTTGCTTTGCTTCTCTGCAGGTGCTGCTGCTGCCCTGGGCGTGCCAAGGGCCAGAGGCGAGCAGGTGAGTTGGCATTTAGGTGGGGTGGCTGATAGGCCAGCGGTCTATGGCAGCGTGCTGAGCGTGTCCCTTTTCATTGTGCAGGTTTGTCCTGGCCACCTCCAGAGTCAGATCAGGATTTGAGGTGAGCCGGGGCAGTGGTGTGGAGTAGCCCGGGGATGCTCTTCTGGAGGGCAACAGTGACGTTTTCTGTTTTGTTGTCTTAGGTACCGTGAGCAGGTGTGGAGCTGAAGTTTGGAGAGAGCAGGTAAGCGCTGAGCCTCGGCAGTTTCGAGGGAGGGGGCCTTGCGGAAGGGGTCTCTTTTGGCGTGTGTTGTCAGAGGCTGAATTTTCTCCTTGTTCTCCATCTTTCGCAGCTGCCAAAGCGGACCGTGGGGAACGTGTTGACATCCGAGGTGCTGATGCATTTTTTCTGCCAAGGATGGATTTTGTCCGTTTGTCTTCAGAAAGCTAAGTGTTGGGAGCGGTGGTTGGGAGAAGGGAAAGGCCTTTGGAGTTCCAGGAGGCAATTGGAAGTTAGCTTAGAGGAGAGGGCTGTTGTGGGAGGGCCCCTTGGAAGTAAAGGGAGAGGGTTTCTCCTCAGCATCACCCGAGCCTTTGCTGGGCAGGGCAGTTCCCACCCATCTCTGTCATCGGCCTTTGAGTCTCGCCGTCATCGTGGATCTTTTTGCCCGAGGAGCTCGCCTTCAGGTCTGGCACGATCGCCACGGTCTCCATTTCACCTACTCGCTGGCGTAGCCGCCCGCGGGCATCTTGGCCACTTGCTGGATGGTCAAAGGTAAGGGATCAAAGCTCGGGTTGTCAAGGAATGGGTCAAGGGGTCAAAGGTCAGGGGATAAAAGGTCAAGGCTCGGGCTCAGGATTAGAGGTTCCAGCATGATTTTCCATGGTGGTTCCCAGTGTGGGGACACGGGGTGTGGGGTCAGTGGCGCCGGGGGCGGGCAGGAGCCCCGTGGGCAGTGGCCGGCAGCGGCGGGGACGCCTCCGTACGGTCGCGCCCCTCCAGTGCCAGCAGAAGCCCCCCTGCGCCGTGCGGTGCCCGGCCCCACTCCTTGCCCTCCCCGCCGCTGCCTTCCCGCACTCCCACCGCACCCCCTGCTCCCCTCCAGCCCAGGGAAATGCAGGAAAACACAAAATCATTGAGGTGGAACAGTCACCAGAGCTGCCCGAGCCATCCCCCCGCCTGAAGGCGGCAGCTGCCCAGAGCCAGGGGCACCCAGCAGGATGCAGCTCCTCTTTCCCAGGAGCTGGAGGCAGGGTTTCCCAGGCAGGGGGAGCAGGGAGAATTTCAGCTCCCAGCAGCTCTCTGTGAGTGCTGGATGGACTCTGGGCTGAGCCAGCTGGGAGGTGTGGGTGGTGTTCATGTCCCCAGGAGCTGCTCAAATCCACCTTAAACTCCTGGAATGGTCTGTGCTGGCAAGAACCTTACAGACCATCCTGTTCAGCCCCTTGCCATGGTCAGGGACACCTTCCTGGGGTGTCTGTGCCAGAGTGGTGGAATGGGCAGGACTTTCTCCCTGAGCCCAGTCCCGGGCAAGATTGGGGTTCCCATGGGAAGAAGCCTGTGAGCTGCATTTCCGGAGCTGGGAGCCTCCATGCCCGGGAGTGTTTCCAGTACTGCTCTTTGGCTTTTTCCATAACTGGGCATGATGTTTCTCCCCAGAGCAAGGTGGTTTTCCCTGGATTGTTGGGGTAAGACACTGGCTGTTTGACAGCTCTGTTGTCTCTTTGTCCTGAATGGAAGAGTGAGGAACGGGGGATGCTCCCGACTGTCCCAGGGATGTGGGAACAGCCCAGTTCCAGTGAGGAATGTGACGCCCAGCTCGTGGCGTGTGCCCTGAGATGGTCTTTGCTGTTGTTTTGTCCTTAGAGCCTGTTGGAGTGCTGGCCTGGATTTGGGAGGAGCCAAGTAGCCTGGAGCAGTGAGGTTTTTCCTGTCAGAAATCCATGCTGGGGATGTTTTCCCTGGCTGTCCCAAGGGGAAGGAACAGCTCTGGAGTTTTTGCAGCCACAGGCTGGGGATGCATCCCCTGAAAACCAGTTCAGGATCGTTCATCTGACTCTGTCCCTGACCTGTGGCTTCCAGGGAGCCTTCTGGTCTTCTGGATATTCCCAGGAGAGGATATTCCACCACCTGACTTTTAAGCCAGGAATTCCAAACCCAGTAAGTTGGTCACATTCTATGGGAGCTGCCCCAATGGTGGGATGGCAGAGGGCACACCCCACGCTGCTGTTTGGGACATTCCTGACTGGAACGGGAGCCAGCTGGGCATTTTGGAGCACTGAGGCCACCAGGGCAGCCTTGAGTGGCATTCCCAGGCAATGCTGAGGCATCCCATGCCTGTGGCAACACATGCCTGATGTGGAGCAGAGAGAGGAAGGGAGAAATTCTGAGTTGATGGGAGGAATGGAATTGGGCTTTCCAGAATGGAATTGGTATAGGTGCTGATGGTATCATGGAATCATGGGGTGGCTTGGAAGGGACACAAAGACCCTCTGGGCTCTGTTATCCCATCCTGTGGCAAAGAACACGTCCAAAACGGCCTCCTCACCCTCATGGAATGGCAGTGGGTGTTGGGAGCTCTGGCTGGAGCACCTGGAGACCAGGTAAGAATAGCAGTGGCATTGTTTTGGCTGCTGCTGGATGTGGTTTTCTCTTGTCAAGATGTTCCTCTGATTGATGTTTTCACAGTAGCTTGCTAGGCCTCATTTGAGGATAATTCCAAGAATTTGGAAGTCGTTGGAAAAGAATGAGGAAAAAAGGTGAACCTGATCCATTTCTAGTAATTCTGAACTTCTCTTGCAGCACCGTTCCAGGGGAAAGCTGGTGAAAGGATAAAGATGCAGAGGAACAAGTGTTGTAAACCCCCTTGCCTCCCTGACAAAGCAAACCTTTCTGCAATCCCAGTAAATCTCTTGGAGAAACTGTGGGATCATAAGGTTTCCTAGGAAAGGAAAACTAAGGACAGAGATGAGGAAATAGGCTTCCAATTAACAATGATTTGATGGAGGTAGGAATGATTCTTGTATGTTTGATGCACCCCTTTTTATTCCTGGGATAATTTTAAATGATTTCTTTTAAAAATCATTTCGATTTGGGAATTCAGATTAGAGAGGAAATGATGCAAAATAAATGCAGGGAGAGATCACAGAATCATCCTGGAATGGCGGAATAATTTGGGTGGGAAGGGACCTTAAGAATCACCTCATTCCATCCACAGGGTGCTCCAAGCTGCGGCCAGCCTGGCCTTGAACACTTCCAGGGATGGGGCAGCCACGATTTCCCTGGGTTTACGGGCACAAGAGGAAATTTCCAGCAGGAAATTTCCCTTGCTCTGCCTGCCCCTAGCAGGGCTTTGGGAGGCAGAGGCTGTGGGAACAGGAGCTTTGTCCACTGCCTTGGAGGAGTCTCTGATGTCCCAAAACCCAGCAGAGCAAGTGGTTGTGGTTTAACATCCCGTTCAAAGGAGATGCCAGGCCAGGAACGGGAATGGACTGCAGAGCAGGGATGGTGCCCAGCAGAGGGGTGACTGTCCAGGGGGTCCCAGCAGTCCATCCCTGCTGCCCAGGTTTGGGATGAGCAGGCTGGTGAGTGTCCCTGTGCTTGCTCTGCAGGATGAGGAAGCTAGGCCTGCTGAGGAGGAAGATGAGGAGGTGTGGGAGGATGGAGACAACGGCCACCAAAGGCTGGGGAAGGCACAGATCCAGGTAGGAGACGTTGCCTTGCGAGGAGAGGGACTTGTCTGTCCCGTTGGAATTTGGGGCGTGAGGCCAGCGGAACAAAGGCTTTGATTCCATTTTCTTGCTCGGGTTTTCACGTGCCTTAAGAGAGCTTTGTGAAAATGTCATTATCCCTGATTGAGTCTCTGAAAAACAGGGATTGAAGCTTTCAGAAGGGGCCCAACCCTGCCTGCATGTATCCAAGTGCAGCCCCCACTCCCTGTTTTTGTGTACAGCTGGGATGAGACCTCAGCTGCTGTTACTTGCCAGCTCACAAGTTGTGTAGCTCAGAGCCTCAGCCATGAAGGGCCAGGCTGTGTTTAAAACAGCCCAAGGTGCCAGAGAGCTGGAGTCATTTCCTAGCAGGTAACTTGACTTGGAAGCTGCATTCTAAAATTTGTCCGCATTTAATTGATGTCCCACATGGAGACACCTAAAGAAGCAGAGGTGGGGTGTTCCTAAGAAAAGAGCATCTAAATTCTTTGGTGGTAGAGGGCTTAAAGTCTGAGTGAGGTGCCTTTAGGACACTTCCATTCCAGTATCTGAATAGAATTTAAATGAAGTAGCCAAATCCTGACAAGCTTGTATGAACTCCAAAGCCTCTGCAAGTGGTTTACAGCCAGGGAAGGAGATAAGAGTCTGAAGTCTCTTCCCCAAAACCTGGCTCCTGGTTTCTTTGGCCAGGCATAGGAAGAATTGTGTATTCCCTGGGGCTCTCCTTATGGGGAGAGGTTTACTTATGTGCCCTGGGTTTATTCAGTGCATCTTCAAAGTGATGGAAACTGATTGCGTTGAAATGCCAGGGGTGCCAAATGTTTTCCCCAGCCAGAGCTCGGAGCCAGCCCAGTGGGAAGGGGTTTAGTGGCCATTTTCCCGCTCCCTCGGGGCAGCAGCACTGGAGCACTCGCACCCACCCGTGCCCGAGGTGCCGAGTACTGGCAGGAGGCAAAGCCAGGGACTGGGCAGGAGGAGCTTGCAGTGCTCCTGGAATCGCAGAGCTGGAGCTGTGGGTTAGAACTGCCAGGAGCTGCTGCCTCACTCAAACCTTGTTTAAAGCTCAGCATCCCTCCTGCTCCCTTGGAATGATTGTTGCTTCTGTTGTTGCTCTTTCCTGATCCATTATGATTATTATTGTAAATTCCCACTCCATTTCTTCCATAGCCCTTTACTTCCCAGAGGTGGTGCTTTAGGCAAGCCCCTCCAGCCTGGGAAGGGGCTTTTGGCTCCAGACTCAGTCCCAGTCCCCATGAGCAGCTGGAGCTGTGCTGTCCCCAGCAGGTGCCTTTCCTTCCTTCCCTGCTGCACTTTGGCTTTTTGAGGGCTCTCTAGGGGGCTGAGGGAGAAGTTCTTTGTCATTCCAGGGCAGCATAAGCCCTGATCCCACTCAAAGCAGGAGGAATCATTCCATCCTTGTTTTTGGATACACCTTTGGTGTTCTCTCTCTTTTGCTGACACTGTGTGGTGAAGCAGCAGCTCCCTGGAATAACTTTTATTTGTAAAACAATGAATTCCCTGCTGGAATCCCAGTCCCAGCCCCCCAGATCAAGGTGCAGTTTAAGGCCTTACACCCTGACCAGGACAAGTTCCTGTCCTTAGAC
>NW_028120480.1:0-75000 GCF_965178545.1 Coloeus monedula
GTCACGTTCAGCCCTTCCTGGGCTGTTCTCTGCTTGTTGTTCTCAAGATCAACATCTCCGACTAAGGGCGGGTGATGTGAATTCCAAGGAAGTACAATTCAATTCTCCCCTAGATCTTTCCCTAAAGTACAAGATACTGATTCACCTCCCTTCCCACCAGAGTCAATCAAAGACTATCCAAAAACGTAAATTATGATAATGCGGAATCTGGTCTCCATTAGAAAAATTAATGTAGTATTTTTTATCAGAGCTTTGGTTAAATGTAACAACGCAGGAAGTTCCTGTGCTCAGGTTATTGGAGAGTGCGAGGTTTTCTCATCGCATCAGCCCTGTCAGCTGACAAGTGTGGCTGTGCACTAAGGCACAAAGCACCGACGTTTGCACACTACAGCTGGAATCTGCTATCTCCGTGTGCAGACACAACCACTGCTCATCACAGATAAACCCACAAGGGCTGCTCCAGCACTGACTTACCTGGGGAAAAACCAGCACTAAGAGGAGCAAAATAAAAAGCATGGGAGTAGTAGTTTCACCCTGAGCAGCTCCGTGAGATGGGCAGGAATCAGAGAATCCCCATAGTAACTCTGAACTTGCTTTTCCTGATCACCTTTCACAGAATCCATAGCAGCAACCCGTGAACATCCCGTGTGTAGGTTTATTCCAAAACCCACTTGCAGAAACATCAGGATATTGCACCTAAAGCTGCCTCTGCCAGAGGGAAGCAAGAGCTGGGGCTGGGAGAGGAAACAGGCAGGAACTTGCTCTCAGGAGAGGCAGCACGTGGGCTGCTGGCACTGCCAGCAGGAGGACGCAGGTGGGAGCAGGTAAAATTCCAATACAAAATGCAACTGGGGAATGTGACGGTGCAGAGGCTGTAGGTTGGCAGTCTAAGACTTTGGGGTTTATCACAGCTCCATGAAAGCACCGAATTTCGCCAGCAGGTACCACTCATCCTCCTCAGGACAAGCTTCCAAGAGTTCATCTCTCAATTTGTGCCCCAGTGTGGGCCAAGTGCTGGTGGAGCCTGGGCTGGCACCCCGAGCTCTCACCCCAGCTGGCACCCCCAGGCCTTTCCAATGTGCCACTGCCACCCAAGCCACAATGGTGGGGCCTGAGGAAAGGAAGGAATGAGGAGGGACTTAGGACACAATCCTGCCCTTCAGACAGGCAGATTTACCTGTGCTCCAGTCTCAAGGGGGCTCTCAGTGGATAACTCAAGCATCCCGCGTGGGACACTGGGGCCAAGGAGCAGCTGGAGGCAGCTCTGTCACCTGGGCTACCTGTGTGTAGCCATATTTAGCAATAACTGAATTGATTGAAATAAAGGGTAAAAGCTTGACTCAGCCTGTAACTTTCACCTTTCTTTCAAGTGCAAAAAGAAGCAGAAAAATCCATTCATATTGATGCTTTCCAGCTATGTCTCTTTCAGATTCCCAGGTATTCATCCCCTCACAGAGTTTTAGCGGTGACACAGAAGAAAGTTCTTTGCGTGCTGCCAGAAAAACGAGATTTCTCCCATTTTTTATTTTCACACCTAAAGTATGAAAACATTATCATCACACAGAAGAGTTCTGCACACTCTCCTGTGGGCAAGGGGAAGATTCCCTGATAGGCAGATTCCAACCCCTCCTGTCCATATTTACATCCCTAAGGCCTCAGACCCTCTGTAGGTAACCACGGGGTTCCCAGGTGAGAGGAGTCACTGTGAGAACAGAATTAAACCCCAAAGCACCTCTGAGCAGACAGCGCCTGACTCTGGGAGTGCCTCCCTCTCGCGTGGAAGGTGTGGCTTACTCAGGAGTTACTCCAGGAGTTCCTACTCTGCCCAGGCCAGGCCTGCTCCGGACACTCCCCATGCCCTCAGAGCCACAAACCCAGCTCAGGGCTGGGCTCAGAGCTCCAACACCACCAGGAATGAGCACTCCCTGAGCCCCCTGCCCTCCCAGCCCTGCTCTAGGCTGGGCAGGCACTGAGGGGCTCACTGACACCTCCAGGGTGGCTCTTTAAAGGTGGTGGCACAGGTGCTCCACAGCAGACCTGTGCCAGACCCAACTTCTCCACGGGCAAGGAAGAACCTCCCAAAGCAGGTGACACAAAAAGCTCTGGTGTGGCCCAGGGACTGCTCAAGGTCACAACCAAAATTAGTTCTGAGCTCAGGGTGGTGTCACTTCAGTTCCCTGCCACTGCTGCCACTTCCTGCCACCTTCAGCTTTTGCTCCAGGCACCAAAATATGATTTTTTCAAGGCCAGCCCATCTAAACTATCTGAAATTGCAGCCTGGCCGATCTCGGGAGCTCCCAGACTCACTCATGAGGATGAAGTGACAGACCAGCAGTGAGCACTTCTCCCTCTTCCAGCCAAGCTGTGAATTGCTCCTCCCTCAGCTTCAGCAACCACTTTTCGTGCCAGTTCCTGAAGAGAATCTCGTGCTGAACATCCATCACTTTTTCAGTGCAGAGCATTTGGCTTCATCCTCAAGCCCTAGAAACACTCAGCTAAACCAGCACTAAAACCTGATTAAACTTGCATCCTGCACAGCACAATGAACTTGGACTTGGGCAGGAATCAGAATATCTGGGAATGAAGAGAACCCAAGAGCTCGGAGAGGTTTGCTTTGCCCTTGTCCTGCCTTGGGCTCCTGGCTCTGCCACAGCAGTTACAAGAAGCAGAGCAGCGACCTCCCCTCCCCTCCTCATCAACACAAACCCCCAAAAGCAGAGTTTGTCTCTCTCAGACCCACCTTGAGCTGTGTCCGCAGCAACAACGAGGCTGTTGAAAGCAGCAACCCCACAGCTCGGCGTCTGCAGGGCTGCACCCTCTCCATCCTACAGCCTCTCCATCTCCCCACAGCTTGGAGTGATCTGTTCTCCCAGTTTAGAGAAGGTGACACCAACCTCACTTTGGTTTGGGTACAAACTCTGAGGCAGACACTGAAGGCAAAGGAAGACGAGGCCTTGGTGGGAAGGGACCTTAAAGCCCATCCAGTGCCACCCCTGCCAAGGGCAGGGACACCTTCCACTGTCCCAGGCTGCTCCAAGCCCCAGTGTCCAGCCTGGCCTTGGACACTGCCAGGGATCCAGGGGCAGCCACAGCTGCTCTGGGCACCCTGTGCCAGGGCCTGCCCACCCTCACACGGAAAGATTTCTTCTGCGTATCTACTCTGAACTGAAGTTTAAGTATCTAAGCTCAAGTTTAGTTATTGCTGAGCCTCTGCTGAAGATAACTGAGACACCATAGTAGGAGAGAAAGGAAACAGGCCTGTAGAACAAACCACAGGCGAGTAACAAACCAAAATGATGTGGCCAAGAACAATTATTGCCACAGAAAAGAAACCTCAGTCACCAAAAACTCCAGTCTATTCCTACATCCTCACCCAGGGGGACTCCAAACACGACACTGCAACTCATGCTCCTCCCAGCTCCACACACACATTGCTGGGACCTCTTGCAAGCTGCTCGAGCTCTCTCCACGTGCCAAATCTGCCCATGGCAGAGGTGCTGCTTTCCTGGCTCAGCTCCCAAGACTCAACTCTCAGTATTTCCGCCCTCAATACTGTAAATTTCTGGTGATCTGGAGCAAAGATTTCTGGCTTGCTGTGTGGCTTCTCACACAGAACCTGACCCCAGGGGCTCAGTCTCACTCTCTCCGTGTTTGACACAAGTCATAAAGCAAGAACTGCAAAGACATTTCGAGGCAGTATCAGGGGCCTGAGACAGCTTTTGAGATCAAAGTTGAAATCCACTGTTTTCTTTCATTGCTGTTAAACTGTACTGGAGTCCTGGGGGCACTTTTGGGCGCCACAGTATACAAAAGATACAAAGCTGACAGCATCCAAAGAAGGGACATGGGGATGGGGAAGGGTGTGGAAGGACCATGAAAGAGCTGCTGAGGGCACTGGGTTTGTTCTGGTAGAGAAGTGTGAGGTCAGAACACATCGGGGGCTACAGCTCTGATCTCCGCTCCCTGGGACACAAACAGGACCCAGGGAGCAGCTGGAGCTGGGCCAGGGCAGGCTCACGCTGAGATCAGGGAAAGGCTCTTCCCCCAGAGGCTGCTGAGCACTGCCCAGGCTCCCCAGGGAATGGGCACGGCCCCGAGGCTGCCAGAGCTCCAGGAGCGTTTGGACAGCGCTGCCAGGGATGCCCAGGCTGGGGCTGTTGGGGGGTCTGGGCAGGGACGGGGGTGGGACTGGGTGATCCCTGTGGGCCCCTTCCAGCTCAGGATATTCCAGGATTGTCTCACTCCCCAACAGGGGAGAGTCTGCTCTCACACAGAGCTGCACACACACTGTGCAGGAGGCAGCAAATGACAACAATTGACATTGATACATTAATAAAGCCAAGATATTAAGCAAGCCAAAAGATAAATTTTCCCTTTTGTTCCTGACCAACAAGACCTGTCCCAGTCCCAGTCCAGCCACTAAGCAACTCCAGTGTGACACAGGGACTGTCTCACACCTCGAGGCCGACACACAACAGCAGCACAGCACCGGGAGTTTAATCACGTTTCCCTCATTAGAGGAGACAATTAATGACCGCTCAGGTGCACAACCACTCCTGCAGAGCGCTTCACTAGACCCCGTTTTGCAAGAACTCCCCCAGGCTGCAAAGCCCCATTTGCCAGGGACCTGAGAGAAGAATTCGGTAGTTTTAAAGGAATGTCAGGAACTAGGAATACACCTGAGTGTAGGAACCGAGAGTGCCGAGAATATTTCTCGGTTTCCATCTCGCCCGATCCATCTGTTACGGCGCAAGGCAGAGGCAGGTCCCTACCTCCCGAGCCTGGGGTCCTCCCATCAGATGAGCCATGCGCGCGGCCAGGGGCGGTCCCGGAGCTTCCATCGGGCCCTCCCGCTATCCCCATGCGGCCCGGGTTCGCGGCCGCTTCCGCGTTTGAACGGCGGCGCCTGCTGCTGACGTCATCACTCCCGCCGCTTCCATCCCGGCCTTACTTCCGCCTTCGGGAGCCCTCGCTTCCACGCCTGCGCGGCGCGGCATCGGCCGCCCCTCCTCAGTGCCGGTTACCCCGGCAACGCCGCTCGCGGCTCGAGCCGCTCCTGGCCCGGCCCCGGCCCTGCCCGGGACGTCAGCCCCGGCCCCGCTGCCAGCCCAGCCCCGGCCCCGCTGCCAGCCCAGCCCCGCCCCCGCTTCCAGCCCAGCCCCGGCCCCGCTGCCAGCCCAGCCCCGGCCCCGCTGCCAGCCCAGCCCCGGCCCCGCTTCCAGCCCCGCCCCCGCTGCCAGCCCAGCCCCGGCCCCGCTTCCAGCCCCGCCCCGGCCCCGCTTCCAGCCCCGCCCCCGCTTCCAGCCCAGCCCCGGCCCCGCTTCCAGCCCAGCCCCGCCCCGCCCCCGCTTCCAGCCCAGCCCCGGCCCCGCTTCCAGCCCCGCCCCGCTCCCGCTGCCAGCCCAGCCCCGGCCCCGCTTCCAGCCCAGCCCCGCCCCGCCCCCGCTGCCAGCCCAGCCCCGCCCCCGCTGCCAGCCCAGCCCCGGCCCCGCTGCCAGCCCCGCCCCGGCCCCGCTGCCAGCCCAGCCCCGGCCCCGCTGCCCGGCACCAGCGCTTCCCAGGCCAGCCCGGTCCCGCCCACGGTCCCGGCCGCCCGCCCGGCACCTCCAGCCACACACGGACGCTTCAGCTGCCACGCCGATACGACCGATAAGCACAGCACCTCCAGCCAGCAGTGCAATTCGTTCGGCTACTGCAGTTCCATCCTAGGAGCTTTCGGCAGCTACACCTCCTACCAGCTCTGTGTCCACACAGCCCCCGTCTGCACCGCAGCCACAGCCGTGGACACACAGCAGAGACATTTCAACAGCTGCCGTGTCACCACGGCATGTACCCCCTATCATCACTCTGATAACACCACTCAGAGGATTATCACAACAATCACACAATGCTGAACCATGTTTCCCGTGCCATTTCAGCGAAACAAATACGATTTTATCTCCAGAACAGAAAGAGGACTTTCTCAACTATACGTGGACACCTCTTCCATCACAACAGGACCAAGCACGTGTTATTAATAGTGACGTCTCGCATCGAGACATTCCATTTCATGCACATTCTTCTCGAACTTCTCAGGGACATTCAGCTGATTTTATGGGACTTTTTCATCCTCAAATGCCTGCTCAACACTTCAGTGAGAAGGATATAGTGACCAGCACAGCTTCAGAAAGCATTCCTCTATCTTCCCAAGCTTCATCTCCTTTTTTTACAACAACCAATACAACTCCAACTTCTCATATGCCTTCTTCACAGCTTCGAAATCCACAACAGGCATCTGATCCCTCATTTTTCCACCGTCGCTTTCAGCTTTCGGATGACTTTGTTCGTCACCTTTATTTCCGACTCAGAGAACGTGCAGATTATCTGCCTCCAGAGGTTGCAGCACTGGGTCCCCACCCCTCACCCATCCCGCATGCTGGCAGTACCCTACCCAGATCCACTGCACCCTCTCCTCCAGTGGCCAGATCACAGCCACCTGCGATGGCAGGTTCAGCCACTCCTCGTTTATTTCCTTACAGTGCACAGCCGCAAATACCGACCCCTATTCCTCATCCAGGAGGGGGAGAAGAACATGGAATAATAATAAAATAAGAATTTTAAAGTTGTTTATTTTATATTAATTTTTTTTAATTTTATGAGAGAACTACATACCCCATGACATTTGAGTTTCAATTATTAATTCAGTTAAGGTTCTCTTTAAAGTTTGTTTCATCCTCTCTACCCGTCCTGAACTCTGTGGGTGCCATGGGATATGTAGTTCTCTCATAAAATAAAAAAAAAAAAAATAAATAAAATAAACAACTTTAAAATTCTTATCCCTTAGACCCTATGTTTCCCACACAGCATGAAGCATACTTGCTTTCTTCTGTGTTAATGAGTTCTTTTGAATTTATAAATACTTGTATTAGCGGTGATGGCGCCCGCCCGCGGAGTGATCCGCCGGAGGGACTATTTGTGATGCGCTCCTACCCGCGGAGGGATCAGCGCTGATGCCGCCCCGCCCGCCCAGCTGCTCTCGCTGCCTTTTCCCGCTCTCCCCTCTGCTCCCAGCGCTTCTCCTGCAAAGGGCGCGGCTTTTCCTGGGCTCTTTTCCTGCCGGGCTGCAGCAAGCGCTCCGCTCAAGGAGCAGGGGCAGCTTTGCTCGCGGCGGCAGCGATTCAACAGAGCAGGCCCGGAACAATTCCTGCTTAGCCGGGCTTTGAGCACATTCCTGAGCCAGCACCAGCAGCAGCGAGTGAGGCAGCGGCACATGAAGGAGGCTGCGGCTCTGGCCAGGCTGGGGAGGGGTTCCTCTGTAAAAGAAGAACAGGGAGAGACAAACCAGAAAGGGCAGGAAAAAAAGAAAAAGCCAAGACAAACTAAACTTTTTTAAAAAAATAATCTGGATCCAGAGGGACTTCGGCTGGAGAACTTCCTGGGGAGCAATCCTGCCCCTCTGGGAGGCAATGCCAGGGCAACTCCAGCTGAAACCTGCACACAAACACCACAAAGATTTCAGATATTTGCAGGAAGCATCCACTTAGCAACTGCTGCTTAATAATTTATTCCCTTTCCCATTAAATGGTACATTCAGTCCACAAGACTTCAACACCTTTCTGGTAGTTTTATTTACAGTCTGCAGCGTGTTCTGTAAAACACAGGAGTGCACACAGACACACACGCACAAACATTTAAAGAAGTACAGTTTATTCCAAAGGAAGTCTACGCACTACTTTTTCCATAAAAATTATTAAAAATACTTTAGTTACTGTATTCTACCTAAACCAAGATACTTGAGAATTCTTCCACAAGTGATGCCCCCTCCCCACAAAGGGCACTCCGACAAGAAGAAATTCAGGAGACTGCATCACCAAATAAAATCCTAATGGCAACTGCTTCAATGCACCAGAAGAACAACGAATTCCCACTCTGCATCCAGCAATCCCTGCTCTGCAGCCTGTCTGCATCTGCTTTTGTAGGGCTTGTGGGGCTTTTGCATTCACTTCCTTCTCCAGGGCAGTTCCCACAAACAAAGAATGACTGAATTTCTGCAGACTGTCACTCGGCAATCCTACATTTCACACATGCAAAGGGAAACACTTTCCTTTGAGCCCTTTATTTCAAGGAGTCTCTTTTTTACTGAGCATCCAGTGAGAACAGTGCCCAGTTGTGGCTGTTATTATTTCTCTGCTTTTGCTGCGTGGCAATATTGTGCTGGAGCTCTGCAGAACACCCACTGCAGCCCTTGTCTCACTGGGGCACACCGAATTGACAAAAAAAAGGCACAAAGATGAAACTCCTAAAGCAGCAGCAGCCCCAAGTCACTGAGCTGCTGCTTCCCACCACCAACACTCTGTGTCTCAGCAAACACTTCCAACGCACTAGCCAAGGCCACAGGGGAGTGAAAAGCCCAGAGCCTGCGGGCAGGACAAGCACTCCATTGATCAGTAACAAACCAACACAGCTCAGCTGGATGGTGCACTTAAGACTGGACCTGGAAGCATCAGGAAAAGCCATTGGAACACAAGCTCAGCAGCACAGAATCCATTTGGCACCAGCTGATGAGATGGGAGGCTCTGTGTGGGACACGTTGTGCATTCAGCTTCAACAATGCCACAGCTCCACAGCAGCGCTGAAAAACTTCTGCTTTTAACAGTTGGAGAGGATTTTCTCAATGGAAGTGAAGCTGTCATTAACAGAGGAACAGCACACAATGCACAACATAACCTGCAATAAAAAGCTTCTGCTTTCCAGCATGTAAGCATCCAGGTTACTGGACTTCAGCTCATGGAAACGAATCTGATGATAGATTTTTTTTTTAATTTTTCTTGGAACTAAAAAAGTAAAATCTTCCATAAAAGGATAAAGCACAAAAATACTCTCTCAGTACGTCTCAGGAAGCCATTTAATACCTTCCATGTCCTAGGAACAACTAGGCAAAACACTTGGAAAGTGTGAGCAGTAGAAATGTTGACCATTGAATGTTTGGCAGCCGTGTGCTCCAGCCCCTGGGAGGGGCTTGTCCCCCACTCCACACCAGTCCTGCAGCTCCCCAGCTATTTCTTCTTCTTCTTCTTTGGGGGCTCATCCTCAGAGCTGCTGCTGCTGCTGCTGCTGGAGGAGCTCGGATCCGAGTCGAAGTCGGAGGAGGAGGAAGAGCTGCTGGAGGAGGAGGAGGGGGAGGAGGAGGAGTGTTGGGTGGAGTCGCGGGAGACAAGCACTCAAGGCATCATGTTCAGCAAGTCTCGATTTATTTTTCAAAACTACACTTACTTATAGTACCTTTAATTAGCTCATACATATTGCAAAAGTCGAGCTCCTCATTGGTGGGAGCTATTCCGTGGGATCTGCAAACACGGTGGTCTTATCTTCCTCTTCCGTATGGTTTCTGTCTTCTTACTTATCTGAATGCACATTCTGTTATCTATGCAACCTCTTGCTCAAGGACTCAGTGTCTGCATCTTTACTAAGCCTGCTGTGTTATCATGACCTTTGCTTTTTAGCCATTCTTCAGAAAGACTCTCAACAGAGGAGGAGCTGTCCTCACTGTCACTGTCCTCGGAGGAGGTAGAGGAGTCCTGGCTGTCAGAGGAGTCGCTGGCTGAGCTGTCACTGCTGCTGCTGGAACTGGTCACACTTTTGGACCTGGGAGAGAACAAAGAGCTGAGCACAGCCCTGCCAGAGCCCATGGCACCGTGTTCTCTGCTCTGCTGTGTCCAAAGATCAATTTGTTGCCTTGAAAATTTCCAGGCCTCACCACCGAAGATGAATTCCTGTGCCCTCCCTCCCTTTCCCACTCCTGGATGAGTGGATTTTGGCCATTTGAGCAACGGCAGAGTGGCCCCAGGGCATGACATAGGCCAGCAGGACTGCAGAGAGGGGCAGAGAGGGAAAGCTGGCCAGGATCTCATTCCCAGCCCTGAGCAGGGGCTTTACTGGCCTGACTGTCCTGTACTACCTGAGCTCTGGGGACAGTGAACCAGGCTCAGTCCCTGCCTCACCACTGCAGCAGGAATTCTGTCAGTTGTGACCAAACTTGTCCAGCGAACACATCCTACAAGCTCCTTCCTGGGCAGTTATTAATAAGGAAAACCAAGAGACTGTAAACAACCTTAAAGCAGGATACCAAGCTCCAGCCTTTTCTTTGAGAAGCAAATATGGCTAATTTGTGCCTGCTCAGGATCAGAAGGAGCAGCTGATCTCCTGGCAAGAGCCCAGGGTGGAGCACGCAGCAGAGCTGGGACACTGTGGTGGGGTCCTGCCACGTTCCTCACCATGGGGCTGCCGAGTCCCTGGGAAGTGCCCGTTCATTGGGTCACCCTGCTGCCAGCAGTTGTTTCCCACTCCACATTAATGTTTCATCTCCGGCATTTCAAATGCTTTGCATTTCGGTAGGAGCGGGGAGCCTGTCTCCCATGGCAACAGTGCCAGGAGTCCAGGACAGGAGAAGGAGCTGAATGGGAGCACAAACTGGAGAGGTTTCTCACCACAGCTCAGCTGATTGCTGTTACTGAAACCCAGTTCTTGCAGTAAATCAATCCCAAGTGTTTGCTCCTCCATTCTGCCACAGCTCACCTCAAATACCACTGGATTTGGAGCCTTTCAGTGGCCAGGGCAGCTCCGGGTGCCCCAGGCAAGACCTTGGTGGAGACTTTCCCTTGTCAGCAGTTTGCCAGGGGACCCTCAGAACACCTATCCTGTTGTTTTCATCCATGGAACTAGTGGGATTCTCAACCCTGCAAGAGGCAGAAGCACCAGCAATCCTGGTCCTTCCTCACTAGGACTTTCAAAATAAGCCAAGGTGTTCTGTGTCTGTTCAAATTAGCTTTAAAGGCACTGATTTAACAGAGAGGGTATTCCCCCCCGCCTGAAATTCACTGGGAATTAGAAATGGACACAAAATAAAAATGAATGATTCCTACTCCTCCATCCCTTACTCTTCTCATCAGTCCACAACACTCGCCCCATGTGACAGAAAAGAGAAGGCACACTCAGGTTAGGGTTAAACTGTGTTTACGTTCTCTTTTCAGGCCAAACTAAGGAAGCACATCCAAAACCCCCGTGCTTCAGAGTTGGTGCATTTCCTCTTCAGGCCGCTGGAACTGGTAAATCTTATTCCCAGGTCTCACTGGGAACTCCTTTTATTTCTAGTTCACACTTACAAGTAGATAGATTGTGCAACAGGGTTGGAAAACTGCTCATACCTGGCCACAGCTTTCTCAGGAACTTCCAGAAGTGATGCCGGTTGTTCCTGGCCTCTGATCCGGTTTGAAGCTTGAAGTAAATACAGGAATCCCAGCAAATATGAATCCTTCCACCGGGTCAATAAGGCATTACTGTGAACAAAAGGGGCAGCCAGCTGGAATCCCCACTGGGAATCTGTCTGGTCTCACCTTCAGGCAAATACGGCTCAGTATTTGCACTGAAAATGCTTGGAAGCAGAAATCCCAACTTGGAAAAGGAGCCACAAAGGAATAGCAAGATACTTTCCATTTTTTGAAGTGTCAGCTTCTGACACTTCACTCGTCTGTAACAACAGCTCATTTGTAGATCAGCTCTTCCTTTGACTCCAATCCAAAAAAATCTCATGTTCCCTTGAACTGTCCAGTCTCCTTCAAAGACTTAGGTTGATGTTTCTTGCAGTGACTGTGCTGATCCAAGGATCAGCTTTGTCTTCGCTTCCTGCTCATCTGTGTGTCCCTGGTTTGACATTTTGACCGTTTCCTGCAAGTTCTCTTCTCTTTGTGTGGTTTGTGTGTGACCCAGATCATCAACAGCTGCGGTGGCCCCGAGCTGGCCCCGTCTGTCCTCAGCCCACTGCTTTCTAAAGACACCACCGATTTCCTGAGAGGACACCTGACACCCAAAGAGATAAACCTCTGGGATTCCCTGGGGGAGACATGGACCAGATCCAGGTAAGGACAGAGCTGCCATCTCCCCAGGCTCCCCACGCAGACGGGATGCTTGGATTCCCTGATGCTCCTGCTTCTTCTTTCAGGGGATGCCCTGAAAGACACATTCTTCGTGAATGTCACCTCATATTCCCACTTTCTGTCCTAGAGCCGAGTGGCCCCGAGACACGAACGTCCCCACCTACATCCCCAAATTCCACAACGGCTGGGAACCACCCACAGAAATCTTCCGTGGAGCTCCCTGGGAAATAGACATTGGACACTTGCAAGAGGAAGGTTAGTCCTGTGTCCCTGTCTCTTCACTCTCCCTCCCCCTTTTCCGGAGAAATGGAGCTGCAGGGGTAGTGGTGGCATGCAACAAGTAGTTGGCTCAAAACTCAGTTGGATCTGGTTGCCCCAGTTAAATACAGAAAGCAAATGAGGCTGGAAAAGGGCAGCAATAATGAGCCTCTCCCAATCCAAGGCAACAGCACCCTACAGCGTAACTGAGCTCCAGGGACACAGGCTTCCCTGGAGAACACCTTGACCAAAATCTGCCAGACCATGACTCATCTACCACTATCCCTCTCCTTTTCTCCGATCAGCTTTCCCCTTTCCTGGTAACACTGACTCCATGTCTGCCTTTCCAGCTCTCCTCAGCCAATGGATATCCTTACTGGAACTCCTCACTCAAGCGTGGCCAGACGGCTGAGCAGACACAGGTCGGGGATGCCTTCAAACAGAACATCACTCCACATGGAAATAGGTGATGGATCCGCACGCCCGGAGCTTTGGCTCCCACCTCGGAACCTCATGAACGCACACGGACACGTACAGTGACACTGGGACGTTTGGGCATCCTGGAGACAACTCCCTGCCACTGTTAATAACCACCAAGGGAAGACAAAGATCAGCTGAGGGGTTATTCCCATAAGCACTGTCTGCTGTTTAACCCCCAGCAGCTCTGCAAGGAAAGGAATCGCAGGTGTTTTCCACCGCAGGAGGCAAAAATATTGACTGACTTCATCAGTCCATCCATAGGTCTTGTTTCCCAACATCAGCCCAGCAAAGTGACCTTAAGGATCAGGTGCCAAAGATGCTGCACTGCGCTTTGGCTCTCCATGTGTGTAGAGATGCTGGAATCATGGAATCACAGAAGGGATTGGGTGGGAAGGGACCTTAAAGATTATCCCGTTCCAACCCCCTGCCATGGCCAGAGACACCTTTCACTATCCCAGGTTGCTTCAAGCTCTGTCCAGCCTGGCCTTGGACACTGCCAGGGATCCAGGGGCAGCCACAGCTTCTCTGGGCAACCTGTGCCAGGGCCTCAGCACCTTCACAGGGAAGGATTTCTTCCCAATATCCCATCTAAACCCACCCTCTGGCAGCGGGAAGCCATTCCTCCTTGTCCTTTCACTCCAGGCTCTTCAAGTCCCTCTCCAGCTCTCTTGGGGCGCCTTTAGGCACTGGAAAAGGCTCTAAGGGCTCTCCAGAGCCTCCTCTTCTCCAGGCTGAACATTCCCAGCCCTCCCAGCCCGTCTGTGTAATGCTCTAGCTCTTGGAGCACTTCCTGGCCCTTCCTGTCTGATATTGCGCTGGTTTATTAAAGGAAATTCTGACTCTTTCTGCTATCTCTGTGTATTTATCTCCAAAGGACTGTGAGTACGGAAGAGTCATCCCCTATGTTCCTCAGCTCTTCTTTGGGGAACTCACCTATAAATGGAACTGCAGAAATGGGGAGGGAGGAAAAGGAAACAGGATGTGAATCGAGCACCTGCATAGTGACCACAGATGTCCACTGCTAGACAGACACTGATGTCAGGCAGATCATGCCCTCCAAATAGTGCTCAGAAAGAGAACAAGTTTGGGATTTCTGAAACTGCTCTGAATTGGATTTGCTTAAACAGATGTCATTAGTAAAAGCAATCAAAGAAAGAGTTTTGATCCCTCTTCCAAGCTGATGCCACTTATCATGTATCTTCCCTGCATTCTTCTAGGGAAGCTGTTTTTGATGTTGTCCTGTCCTTCTTTTTATAAGGGAGCAAAAATACTTTATTAAGTATTACTCTTTCAGTTTTGTTTCCTCTCCTCTTCTGAGATACAGTAAAGTGAACATTCAGCAGAATAGTTTTGTATTTTTTGAACACAATTCTTCTTTTATCCAACTGAGGCCCTTCTGTGATCATGAAAAAACAGAAACTGTTGTGAACTACAGTTTACACTCATAAGAGGTTGACATGGGTCAGTTCTCCAAGGTTATTCTTAGTTCAACTGCTGTGTAAACTGTTGATGTCACTGACTGGAGGCTGCTCTTCAGGACATTATAGATATGATAATTATATGACAGAAAATGCAACATATAGTTGAATCTGACCTTCAAGTTCACTAGCTTAAAAAAGGAAAAAAATGTCTGTAAGAAATTTGCTGCTTTTCCCATTACTAAGATGTAATAAATGCCTTCAAGTTTATACTCAGTCGACAGCATATACACATGGACAGCAGTGCCCATCCATCCAAATGTACCCCAAGCTAGGGTACATTTTAAGTCTCAATGATCACTGCCTCCAGAAAGCATTTTTGAGACAAAACAGGCAAAGTCTTTTGCATATCTAGACAATCATCCAATACTAGGATCTTCACTCTCACATAAACACTTCATGTTTTTCCACAGAGGAATCTGAGATAGATTTTTCTGAGAAATAACAAACCACCAAAAATTAATAAATGACAAACAAGGGAAAAGCACCACTTCCTCACTCAGCACATTTTCCTTGATTTTCATTAAGCATTCAGATTTACAGATGCTGATATTGCCACAAGAGCAGTTTTTTTCTGGTTTAACTTCCTCTTCCAGTAGAGCAAGCACAGCTGCAAAATGCAAGCTCACTTCTAGGCTCTCTTACACATCACCAGTTTACCACATTCCAACCAGTCACAGCTGTGCAACACCCCGTCAGGGTACTGGGATTACTGCAGTGCCACAGACAGTTTAAGTGAGGCTCATGGAGCTGTACAATTTTAACTATGTTTTATATGTATAATTAAATGATGCATGACATGGAAATAAGCCAGCTGTACTGAAACTGAACAAACTAACTGCTCTGATGCAACAGTTAAGCATCTCATCAGTTCTAAAATGAAACAGGTTTAAAGCAAAAACAATATAGAGAACAGAATGCTTGACACTGTTAAATAGCATGGTCAAAGGATAATTTTTGAACATTAAGGAAATGCATTCACCCAGTCAAATTTTCAAAAGAATTCCTGGCACCAAAATGTTCTCTGTTTGCTTTTTCACCATGTTTTAAGAATGGATCACTCTGGGGGAAGAAAATCCTGTGCGCAAAACACTGCGTGAAACTAAACAATCCTTAAACATGGCTAATTTCCATGTGGAGCTGATGATTTAGCACTGTCATCCTTCAGCAGAGGAGAAAGAACTACCTGTCTTTAGTTTATTTAGGTAAGATGAAAAAAGTGAGGAGCGTGAATTTGATCTTGCTTCAATTTACTTCAGTGGAAAAACTCTTGCCATGACTTCAGTGAGAATGAGACTGCATCTTAATTCATTCTATATGGAGAAAAACAAATCAGCTGAGAATAATGCTTTTGTTTATTAGATGTAAATTACTACCATAGTCGTTTTTAACAGTGCTAAGTAAATCCTGCTTTAAAAGCCAAACGTTGCCTTCAGTCCTGCTTATTCCTCTGTACTGTGTCACAATGCAGGATTCCTGGTCCTCTGACCAAGTCACCGCTGTCACAGTAAGCATGGCTTGCTCTGGGGAATGGCCACATTCCCAGTAAGCATGGCTTGCTCTGGGGAATGGCCACATTCCCACACGGGAATGATAGATGTTTGTGGATGTCACTGGTGACAATGTCCAAATCTGGGCTAGGGCATGCCCCCCAGCCAAGAAACTAGGGTGCACACTTTTGTAATATAAATGCATTCACTGAGAACACAGACTACACTTACTAAACTGTCCATGAAAAGCAGCCAAGTAAATCAAATCAATAGGGTTAAATTTGCAATTAGGATTCTCTCTTTCGGCAGGAAAATTTTAGGATAGCCACAAATTGAGAAAAATTTGCTTTTTTTTCTTCTTTTTCTCAGAAGGCAATCAACCTTCTGGTCTGGCTATTCTTTACTTCTCCCTATGAAGTAAAATCTAAAAAGACACACACACGATATTTATGGAAGGACCTCCCAATGAATTAGGAAAAATTATTACTCAGAAGATCAAACAGAAACAAGACTGTCTACACTGTATGAATTAAACATACAGGAATTAGGACACTGAGCCTTCCATTCTTTAGTAACAGAACTGATGCTGTCCTGAAAATGACATTAATGAATTAGACTGGTATATGAAAACCTTCTGCATCTGCTCTAGAGGTTGGAATGAGGATGTTAAATGAGGCAGCAGACAACAAGGACGTGCTGCTTAGGGAAGCTGAATATCACTTCTGTGCTTGTGGAGTTCTGCAGTTTGGATGAAGGTCACAGGTTATCTCCAGCTACATGAAAATGAGTGATAAATACACACTGTTGGTCTTAGACTGAAAGCAGTACTAGGCAAAGAGAGTCAAAATATGGAATATTACTCAAAATCATCCCCTGGTTTTCTAAAGATCATAATCTTCTATTAGAAGACAGTTTGTTACCTTCTCCTAATATTAAAGCTGTAATAGTAAAAGCACCTCAATCTTGTAGAAGTATCTAAGATACACTGAATAAGTAAGGTATATGGAGTGAGAGCACCCTAAAAACATCACAAGAGGAGTGACAATTTCTGGGATAGTAATGACATGAACGAGTATCTAAACGTTAAGTCTGAGTGAATAAGAGAATTTTTCAACTAATGGATCAGGGAAAATGTGAAAGGATGAGATATGTGATTAAAGATCATAGTGTATTCGGTTAACACAGGTGGAAAATATATGACTTTGATTTTGTACTACAACATATTTTAATTGATTTGTGTGTAGTTTTAGTTTTATACATGCACAATTTTTTAGAACACATCTTTAGACTGGGACAAACAATAAAGGAAATCCATTGTATGACTTTACATTGATCCCAACATCACTCACTGGAATATCTTAACATTTCCTGCACAGATTCCCATTCGTTAAGATGACAACCTTGAGAAGAAGGAAACCTATAACTGCCATTCAGAGAAGGTCTAAAATTTCAATTGCTGTTTGAACACAAAGGAGCTTTGACATGCTGTGGTTTATTGAAGCACTCCTGCAGTTATAGACACATCTTTAACCACCCTACCCTCTCCCTCTTCCTCCATCCACCACTGATTGATGCAACTGGGAGATTCAGTAACTGCAGAGCAAAGTCTCGCTTACTTCCAGCTCTCCTGCCCCAGCAAATGCTCAGCTCTTCTGGGAAGATGGAGCTATGCCATAAGCACATTGCACCTGAAAGGAGATGAAACCTTCCCTTCAAAGACACATGTGACCAGGTTTTTGGAACTGCCTGATGTGGCCAGTTCTCATCTGTTTTCCATAAAGAAGGAAAAGAGCCCTGTATTCTCCTCTTCATGATAGTTCAAGTATGAATTCCAAAGAACAGAGATGCCAGGACTTGTCAGTGACATGACTAACAATTTTATGAGAACTGGCAAAACAGTTCATTTCTCCTACATCTTATTCTCAGAAACCTTGGAATTGTTTTGTCTGAAAGATTTGGGGGGAGGAAGGTGGGCTTAATTCTCACAACTATATTAAATATTCAGTACATCTGATATTCTGTTGTCAACATGCAAAATATAGTTTAATTATGATAAGCTATACTGGAATCATTTACAATACATAAATGTGAAAAAACAGCATGAAATTATTTCTTGTTCCATGTGGAAAAATATACACCTTCCAACCCCCCAAGAAAGTAAGACAAGGCACAATAAATTCTGGTAATTCTCTTTCTTCTGACTTTTCAGTTCCATCACAGCTCTCAAAACTAAGATTTATGTGCTGTTTTGCATCTGTATCTGTTGTTGATTTTCCCCCCCTACAGGGATATAGGTGAATAAGTTTGGACAGGAAACGGTATCCCTCAAGCCAAACTGAAAGGTTTATAAAGTTGCTAAGAAAAGTTTGGGTCAGGGCCTAAATATCAATCATCTGCTCACTGTCTTTTTAAACGAGCTCAGGCATTTTCCCAACTGTTCCCAGCAGGTCTCTGCCACTATTTTAAACTAAGATTTCAGCCATTTTTTTTCCCCTGTGTTGACCTCACTAATTTTTCTTTCTCCCCCTCTTTACCTGCCAAAGGCATCCATCAGGATTTTGCCAAAGGCTATCTGCTTTTGAAGTTGAGAGGGATTCACTAATCGTGAGTGTCAAATCCACAGTAAATGCCATGGCCATATGGTATATGCTGCTTTTGGGAATTAGCTCAAAAGGCCTAGCTGTGAGAAGGCTGGCTGTATGTCAGGAGGGTTTTACTGCTAACTTTCATAACTCATGTCAGCTCTTTCAGTTTCTGTATGCATTGGCTTCAGGGAGTGCAACTGTTCCCTGAATTTATAAAAATGTTGTCAAGATCCCTTGATCTTGCTTCCTCTGTCTCTCTCGCACAAACACATCCAAACACATTTATATACACAGTGGAATAGCATGCACAGTGGCATGCAAATCTAGCAAAAGAGAAGCTTGTAAATAAATAGCATGTCATTCTGCTTACTCAATACATTTCTCTGGGTGTTAAACTCATAATAAACATATCATAAGCCCCGATGAAGGCTCTACAGCCTGTCCCATCACACCATCCTGAGTGTAACTCTGCAATGCATAGGAAGACATAAGTTTGAAAAACAGAGCAGAAATAGCTCCCATAAGGGCAAGGTGCTGACATAGCTGAAACATAACTAACTGGAGAGCATTTGTTTTCACTAAAGAAGGAAGTGTCAGTGACACATCTCTGTGCCTGTGGAGGTGTACTGTACATTCAAAGCAAAAAGAAATCCACCTTCTTTAAAAAATTGGCCATTAATACATAAATATGTCTGTGTTGAAATCCCTCAGACGGTACCATTCTTAACAAGAACTACACACAAGACTAAGAAATTCTGCAGAGAATCACGCTTTTGTGATCCAAAGAGGCAAGGAGAAAGAAAACCACATATGAAGAGTTTAACATACCCACTTAGTGATAGAAAAAGAATTATTACAAAAATAAATGTCAGTCCCCTTGAAACACTTGAGTCAGCGCTCTCAACTTTCTCTGATGCTGTAGGAAGGTGTGAATGTCCTCCATGTGTCACATCATCCGCACCAGCCACACAGGAATGTCTCCAATGCACCTCAGAGCCTTTCAAGGACCACTCCCCTCTAATTTATGTATAGTCTGTTAACATCCTCTTGGAGCAAACAGAAATAATACTTTTAAAAGACATTTATACTTCAGAAACATGTGCCCCGACACAACAAAAAACCCAGATTTTAATACTGCCCCGAGGCAGAATTCATCCATCTTTAAGGCTTCTATTATGTATTTCCTGGTTAGTAATACAAAAAGAACTGCTGGCAGTATCACATCGAAACCAAAGTGGCAGAATCAGAAAAACTACTGAAAAGTTTACCTTTATAGGAAAGCTTCAGTCTTGGGATATTTTGTTTTGACGTTCCAGTGACTGGAAGGAACAGCATCGCTAAAGACAGCAGGCTGCAGGCATGTGGCACTTGCAAAGCTCTCATTCTGCTCTCCTCTTCTGTATCTTCTTTTGTACTATGGTGAAATATCTCCCCACTTTTCAAACAATCCAAGTTTTATCTGGAAGAAAAAAAGAAAACATCTGTAGATCTGCTTTACTGCATAAGCAACAATTCTGTAAGCAAGCCAGACCTATTTCTAAAGAGCACCTCAGTTAATTTCTTTGCTACGAAAGTATTTTTCCTCTAGTACAAGTAAATATGTTTTGTTTCTTCAATACTAAATTTACACATTTTGACATTGGAAAAATATGTAAACTTTTCAGACACCAATGTCTAGCCTAGCTAACGTTTAAGCACAAATTAAATTAATGCAGTATCCATAAAAAGAACATTTGACATTCAAAAGTGACCATGCAACTTGATAGTTAATACCAGTCCATTGGATATCTTACATGTTTTATAACTCTTTTTGTCTCAGTACAACAGCTATTGTGTGTTTATGCTATGACTAGAATGAACTGTAATGTCTCAGATGCCATGGGGGTACAAGCTGAGTTAACAGTGAGTACTTACCCATCAAAAACTAAACTAAGAAAACTGGAAAGAGCAAGCAGTTGTGTTTAGTTTTAATAGAGAAAAAAGTCAAAGCGGATGATGGATTTAAAAGTGCTTTCAGTATGATATTTCCAGCAGAACAACTGCCTCAACTCATCCACCAAAATGTCCCATAAACTTTAATGAGTGTTTCAGGCTGGGGTCAATAGGCTGATATGGGATTTTGTTAGCACAGTGTGCAACTAAGCCAGCTTTGCAACACTTTTCACTTAGTAAGAATCATTCATATTCCATAAATCTTGAAGTGTTTTACAACTGAAAGCAATTATCACTGCCCTTATTTTCCCTATGCAAAAACGGAACCATAAAGCTGCAGTGAACCTATTTCCTCAAGGTCACACAGCAAGCACAGTAGTTGAAAAGAAAACAGCAACAGCAGTCCTGCTGTCCTTTGTACCCAGCTATCAAGGATCCCTTTTGCCCAATAACTCGACTTTTGCACATGAAATTATTTGAAATGGCATCTTGAGTTCTGAAGGCAAAACTTCATGGTTAATAAATCACAGAGATCAGAGTATGAAAATATTTGTGAGACCAGATCCTTCCCCCTGCAAGTGCCCGATGCTAGAGGTCAAGGGAGATGGCTGGTGAAATGACAAATGTCAGTGTTTGAGTAATGCTGTAAAACCAAGGAGTAAGGAAATGTTATGGTTAGTCAAGAGATTAATGGCTCATGATGTGCCATGAAAATTCTTTTCTGAAAGGTACTGGAGCTGCCTGATTAAAAGAGCAATCCTAGTGCCCACATCAGCCAGCACTTGCACAGACACCAAAGGAGAGGTTCCTTGCAAGTCCATGAGAGATGCAGCACAGCTTGTGGCCCCTGAGCCTTTCCACCGGTCTGTTATTTGAACTCCTGCAGCACTGGGTCTTGCAATTCTGTGAGCTACAGCAGCACCCAGAACCAATTCGGCACCTCCTGATACAGGCAGTTCATCCTTCCTGGCATGAAAGGATGGAAACAGAATCCCTTCCGTTCTCTCTGACACAGGAAATCTTTCTCAGATGAAACTTGGGCTTTCTGAGCCTCCAGACTTTCGCTCAATAGCAAAAGACAAGGAAGTGTGCAAGAAGAGCATGATGGTGAAAAAGAGGGAAACAATTCGTAAAATCCCCAAAGCATAATTCCTATTGCAGAACACTAAGCTTCTTCCTTCTCAGTCCCCTCTTCAATACTCATATTCAGTGTCTGAATGCACTACTCTTGGCCAAGTGTGAGTACATGTTCACGAAACGACATGGAGAGAAAACAGACAAACATGAAATGCCTGTTTCATCTTTCTCTTCCCTTTATTACAGTATCAGATCCTAAGAGAACACCCTTACTTCTTCTGTGCCAACACATCTATCTGAGGGTGGACCACGAAGGACTAAAGTGGATTAGACTATCCCAGGGTTAAATCGCCTTGAAGAAATTTATTTAGAGGTGAAAAAGGGGAAAAGAAGGAGAGGGGAGGAGGGGGAAGAATATATGAAGATGAGACACCAGCCCTGTTCATCTTCAGCAGGATGATAGTGACAAACCATACTTCAAAAAGAAGCAATTAAGAGGGAGCCAGTCTCACTGCAAGTATGTTGAGAAGTCATGGCCCGAAGGTCTGGGCCTCAGCCAACAGGGAACTCACCAAAGGATATGGGGCTCATTTTCTTGAGGCAAATTACTGTGAAGAATCAGGACTAAATTTGACTAAAAAAACAGTTGCATCAATGCACTGTCATTTGCTGAATTGATTGAGAATCAGCACCAAACTCCGCCCTTCGGCCATAGCTCACAACCTCACTTTTTCATGTAGGCTTTTTTTGCTAATGGGAACCTTCCTTTTTTCTTGGTTGGGTTTTTTTTCCCCTTTCCCCTTTTATTTGAATAATGTCTGTGAAAAACCATTTGCTTTCACGAGGCGGTTAGTTTACACTGGAGGCAGCAGCTCTGTGAGCTCGAGCCAACCCTGTCCTGTCTTTAGATTCATTGCAATCTGGCCACATTGTCACATATATTTTTAGTTTATGATGATCCTCTAATACAATTCCAGCTTCCACACAGAGTCCTTCCAACAGTCTAGCTCAGGTTAATGAACTTCAGGCCACTTCTCTTCTGCAGGAATTTCGAGGCCCAGGGGGTGGCTGTGCCCAAGAGATTTGCCAAAATCCGCTACGATTTCACCGCGCGAAACGCCAATGAGCTCTCGGTGCTGAAGGATGAAATCCTGGAGGTACGTGACCGTTCCTGGAAAAGGTGTGTCCCCCAGGGGCAGGAGAGAGCTCGGGATAGCAACAAGCACCAACTCCATTTTCCCTGGTGGTATCTCAGCAGTGACACAAAGCTTTGCTCAAACCCAAAGCTGGAGCAGGCTGCCTGTGCTGTGTTGTGTCATTTCCTCAGCTCAAAGACATCGGTCCCATTTTAACCACAGTGAGGAGGGAGGACAACAACTCGCTCTAGAGCCCTGCTCATCCCCCGCTGGGTCGGTTCCTTATCACCACTTCCTCCTCCACGAGGATTTGTTTTCTCTGAAAAGCACCTTTCTCATAACCTTTCTCTTACTGCAGCACTGTTGGCAGCTGGACAAGGTGGGACGTGACTTGGGCTGACACTGATCTGTGACCTGAGGAAAAGGTTTCTCTGCAAAATGTGGCTTTTTATTTATTTAATTATTTATTTTAATGCAAAAAGACATCAGAAACTCAGTCATTAGGAAAAAAAGGTCTGGAGAAACAGGGACATTATGTAGGAACTATGAGTTCTTCAGCACGCAGAGGTGCTCTCCTGTTCATCCTTACGATAAATTCTGATGCTTTCCAGGAAAAGTTTCAGTCCTGGATTGCATCTGAGAGCAACAGATCTGATTAGAGCTCCTGGCCTCAGTGATGTCCTTCTGGCAACTTCACCTTTCGGATGGTTCGGCCCCGCTATATCCTGGTTGTTTATGCCTGAAATCCCATTTTCCCACAGCAGATTTATTTTTGTCCCTCTCTCAGGTGTTGGAAGATAATAAGCAGTGGTGGAAGTTGCTCAACCGGAGTGGGCAGGCCGGTTATGTTCCATACAATATCCTGGATGTGGTGAAACTGGAAGAGCTCAAACAGGTCTGTAGTCAGGTAATACCTGACTGGTATCAGCTGCAGGGCACAATCTGCCTCTGGGAATAATGTTGTCATTAGACCTCCCTGATTTCTTAGGATACTATGCACCAATCAGGACAGACCTTCAGAAGTAGACAAAGCCAGGAGATTCCTGAGTCTCCTATGATAAAACTCACATTTTGCTACGATCGTCTTCCCAAATAAGGCCTATCCTTCCTATTTGTGCACCAGCCTCCTGCTTTCCATATTTTTCCACATCAAGATTTTTCTTGGGGGTTAAATTAAAGATGGACACTTCCCTCAGCCAGTTCAGTTCAGCACCAGGAACACGTTACTGGAGTGGAGGCAGATGGAAACACCATCTAAGTGAGAATTAACTGAATACTGCAACTTGCACTGCAGAAATGTGGAGCTGGAGTGTTCTAAACACCCTAGGGAAGCATGGAATTGCTTCCCCATTTTGGTATTGCAGCGTTTGGGCAAAGCCTAAGGCGGCCCAGCAGGCTTCTGGATAAATCCCTGCTAGTTTAATCAAAACGTCAAAAAACTTTCCAGTCCGCTCCAGGCCCTTGGCAGTGGTCCCGCTTCACATCCCAGCTACGGAGCAGTGAGGCTCTGCCTTCCAATGAGATCGAACACGTTTGGCACAACTAGGAATTCCCTTGCGCAAACTTCAGACTTTGCTTTGGGTTCTTCATTCCCAGAAATTAACTTCTTCCATGCAGCTCCACCTGAGGTCTCCCCAGCCCCACATCAGCACAAGGAGAACACGGCAGTTTGTCCCTCCGTGGGTGTGAGGCAGAAAGCTTAAGAAAATTAAAAACGACCAAAAAAAATTCTTACTTTTCTTTCCCTTTCTAACCAGTCTAACCAGAGGTACAAAGGAGACCTGAGCCCCAGGGGCTATGGCCCATCCAGCCCAACCCACAAGCTGCCTGCCAGCTACGCCGGGGATAAGTGGGGCAGTGAGATGTTGTCGCGCCACTCTGCACAGGACGCCAAAGAACGCACGTGTGTGTCCCACTCTGGGCTCCCCTGGGTTTGGGCGCTCGGGGGACCAGACCTGCCCAAGGGGCTCCCCTGCACCTTTTACTGATCACAGCAATGGAGCAGCACTGTGTCTGGAGGCCATTCCAGGCAGGACAAGAGCCAAGAGAGCAGCCCTGGGGCTTGTGACACCGCCGGGGCTCTCGGGCGGCCCGGGCCGAGCAGGGCAATAAGTGATCACCCCATGCCTCCTTCCTCCAGTTCTAACTTCCTCCTCCTCCTCCCAAGGAGAGAGTTTCCTTTCTCTTCCAAAATGTTTAAGTGTGTCTAAGGAACAGCTCAGGTCAATCCCTTTCTCTCACTTCCTTTTGCTCATCTCCCGGCACACACACAGTGCCCGCCTGGCCGCTTCCTTCATGTGGTTCCACAGAGTTCCCGGCCAAACAGGAGATCCGCATCACTCCCTCACCCTGCACGTGCTGTGGGGCTCACAGAGCAGGAGAGAGATCAGGGGCCCTGCTCACCTCACCCCTTATCCCACCCTGTCCACTCCTGGAAGCAGGAGCCCTTCTGGGACGACAGGAAGCCCCACAATACAAGGACACAAATCTGTTCGTATCACTGAGTTATTCTCCACAGTCTTCAGGAGTTTCATGGGGAAAGCGATACTGGATGAAGAGTCACTGGAGTTTTCACAGAAGCACAGGATGCCCTGGGCTGGAAGGGACCTTCAAGCTCATCCCATCATGAGTGTGTTGCTCATTCCCAGTTTGTGCTTCCTGCCGCTTCTGTTCTGTTGCGGAGCAAAACCTGGAGCTCTGCGATCAGCAAATTAGTGACTAGAAGCAGCAGAGAGGACTGAAAAGGTCTCAATTCCAAACCTCCAATTGTAGATTCTCACAGAACTGTGCTTCCACATCAGGCAACAGCCAAGGGGTGATGGGAGCAAAATAAATGGCAACACAGGGGCACAGGAAAATGGGAATCACTTTTCTGGGCTGAATTTAAATAAGAATGTTGAGCCACATCCCCATTTGCCTTACAGTTTCCCCACAAACATTTAATGGCATTTTTGACTGAAGACTTGCTTTCATTCCCTACTTGTTTCTACAGAACTTATTCACCAAACGGATGAGCTGAACGACGAGCTGCTAAAGAAGATCACAAACAATAAAATTCAGCCTCCCCACAGGAATTTCAAAGTGGAAAAGCCTCAGCAAGTTTTCGTGCCCCTCACCTTTGAATCCAGCACTGAAGAAGTCAAAGCCTGGCTGGAGGCCAAGTCATTCAGCAAAGAGTAAGATTTGCCCTATTGCCACGTGCAATGCTCGTCCTTCCCTGGAGAAGGAGCGGGGGAGGCCACCGGCACCATCTCACCTGGGACAAGCCACTTGGATTTACTTACAGAGCCTGTGTTGCAAATTAGATTTCAACCCTGTTCAATCCAGGCTCTATAACCAGAATGTTCAGAGCCCAAAGTCACTCCCTTTCTCTGGTATAAATATTTTCTTGGAGATAAACAGTTAACTAACTAAATCCAAGGCCTGAAATGCTACTGGAATTGCAGCTGCCACCTTGGAACAGCCCCAGGGCCCCGTGATATGGTCCCACTGCAGCTCCTGGCCTCCCATCTCCAACTCCTCACCTCTGGCACGAGGCCACGTGCAGCACAATCGTCACCTCCCTACTTTGTGTCTCCCCAGGACCGTGGAACACCTGGGCATCCTCACTGGAGCTCAGCTCTTCTCCCTCAACAGAGAGGAGCTGAAGAAGGTGTGCGGTGATGAGGGAAATAGAGTCTACAGCAAGATCACAGTGGAGAAAAACCAGCTGGAGGTAAGCATTTTTCTGGATAATTCCTGCTGGAATGGGGGCTGTACCAGCAGCGTCAGATAGCTCATTAAACAGGCATTTTAAAAAATACAATTGTGGGGAAAAAAAATGCAACCAAACCTACACCAGCAATAAAACACACGTAAAAATTCCGAAGTGTCTTTTGAGCAAATCTGTAAGATCCCCCTGTTTCCACTAATTAATCTGCTTTTTACTGATATCACTTATCTCTGTGAAACTAGCTCTACTTTTACAGCATTAATTAAATACTGTCACTTAACTGCAGCTTGAAGTTCAAATCCAAACTGCCTGTTTTGTTTCCATTCCAGAAAAGCAGAGGGGAGTCGGAGCTCCAAGAAATCACGAAGCGCCGCCAGGAAAGGATTGATTCTGCAAATTAAAGTCTCTCTGCTTTATTTCAGCTCTTAGCCCTAAGTAGTGCAGAAAAAAAGGGAATGAAAGCAATGATTCCTGGCCCAGGCCAGATGCAGCAGAGCTCCCCTTGGGGTCCAGCTGCCATCAGAGTGACAATTCCTTGAACACTGTTGGGAAGGGTTGACAATAAGACCATGTCCCACTGGGAAAGGTGTTTTAATTTTGCATGAAGTATTTTTTTTATAACTATATATTTTATACTGAAATTTTCCGTGCATGCGATCAGAGCAGGATTCACACGGGGCTGGATGTACAAGGGCTGGCTTCAAGCAAAAAAAGACCCCCAAAGCTTTTCTCCGAGGGCTGTCCCCTGCTCCCCACTCTCCCCTGGCAGAGCAGGCGTGGCACACAGCACAAGAGAGGCCAGCCTCAAGGCTTGGAGCCTGGACCAGAGGAATAAGGCTTTAGAACCCTGCAATGGTTTGGGTTTAAGGAAAGGACATTAAAGCTCATCCCATTCCACCCCCCTGCCATGGGCAGGAATGCCTGTCACAAGCCCAAGTTGTTCCAAATCTTGTCCAACCTGGCCTCGGACACTTCCAGGAATGGTGAGTCATGACCTCTCTGGGCAACCTAACCCTTTCTATTTCCATTTCCATTTCCTCCTCAGTGCAGGTGTCCCCTGCAGCCCACGAGCACAGGGCCGGTGACAACTGCCTGTCCTTGTCCTGTCCCCCTGTGCCCCCTCGTTGGACAAGGCTAGAATGGCAACACACATTCCCAAAGTCTGGCTGCTTCCTTAAATCCATGGACCAGCTAGTGCTATCTCTGAACAGCTGAAATGAGCTTTCAGTGCCTAGAAATGAGCAGGAGCGACAAACAAAGGGATTTGAATCTGGAAATAGGTGAGTTCCACCCGCCCACCGCTGCTGATGCAGAGGCCGGGGCTCGGGGCAGCTGTGCAGCCCTTCCCTGGGGCACGGATCCTGCACTGGAATGTTGCGGTGGTGTTGCCAAACCGGGCCTCAAACCAGGAGAAGATAAGCCCTGACCGTTTGCTCCCGACCCAGGCACACCCACAGCCCTTCCCAGGGTGTTGGTCACTTGTCCCCATCTTCACATTTTCACTGCAAAAAGTCAGCTGAAATGATAGCTGAAACCCCAAAGCACACTGGGAAAGGCAGGTTTAACACAAATTAAATGGCCACAAGAAAAAAACCCCTCTAATTTAGCACAGGGTGTTGCTCTTTACTTCCCGTTTTCCTTCATAAAGTTATGTGCATTTGTATATAGCAATCTGTAAATAGGGGTGAGGAAAATCCCTCTCCCTAGAAGCAGAATTAAGTGATTATGCTTCCAAAATTTACTCACCATTTCAAAACTCAAGCAAGCAGCGTAGTTCCTGTCCACAGCAAGTTTGGCACATTGCATTTCTAGCTCTGTTTGACTGACAGACCAATCTGATTGCAAAGCAGTGAAGCACACAGAGCTCCAGAGCTGCCCACAGCCCAGGGACAGCTGGGTTTTCTCTCTCAGCACATGCTGAGTCTTGGTCCAAATTTGTGCCTGTCATTGCACATTTAATGGAAAAAGCTTTAAAACAGCATCTGGGGAGCTCACGTCTAAAACTGAGAACACCAGTGCACCTTAGTTTTGGCTTCATTCTTAAGCGTCTCCAATGGATAATCTGTTTTCTTCATTTGAAACAGGACACTGCTCTCACCAGCAGAATTAGGGTGCAGGCAGGGGAGGATCCTGGGTTTAGTCACAGCCCTGCTAGGATCTGAGAAGGGCACTCACCTTGTCAGGGAGGGATGAAGAGGACAATCCTCCTGAGAAGCCCTGGCTCCGGATTAGGGTGGAGATGGGAGGCAGGATGGCAAGCACGGGAGGCGAAAAAGTTTCTAAAATGAAAATAAAAACGAATGTTGAGCTAGGAAACACACCATCTTCTAGTCCTGGGGTGTAGAGGAAAGCAAATCACAGGGAATTACAGTTATCTGGGATTTTAACAGGAGTGTACATGACAGCTCTGTAAAGCCGGGAGCCACAGGAGCACTTCCTAAAACAAATAGCTCAGTAGACCTTATTGCAGAGGCCACTTTTACAAATTTCCACGCGACTGAGCTGTGCATCTGTTCTGTTTGTACTGCCTGCAGACACTGCTATAAAGTACTGTACATTGATGTAACTGAGCGAAGGAGACAATGATATATATAACCATGCACTGTACAAGATTTATTAAAATAGTCAAGTTATAACTCCATCTCCGTCTCTTTCACTGGGTTTTCATAATGGTTTGTCACTGAGAGTCTCAGAAACTCAGCTGAATGTCTGAAACCACACATTTCCTTTTGGGTTTGGGGACTGACATTCAACAGGAAGGATGTTACGGCCTGGATAGCTGTGTCTTAAGAATAGGGGCAAAGCATGAGAAGGCTGCACAAAAGCACATTCTTGCCTCTCTGGAAGGGGAACGACTGTGGCAGCTGTCCCAAGTGGAACCATACAGAAAGAGGGAACAGCATAACCCCATGACTAGGAGCCTGTTACACGGATTCTCCAACATTTCCAGCCAAGAGCCATCCTGTTTCCAGAAGCAAAAGTTTGTCTTCTCTTTTCCTTAACAATTAAATTACCCAGCTGAAATAACTGGTAATTCCTTCTGTAGATGTTTTGGAGAGTACAATTTCCAAGTGGGCCCACACTAACAAGATCACCTCTTTTACAGCCTAAATAAAGTTCAGGCGAACCACGAGCCCAAAACACCTGCCTTACTGGGCCGAGGGCTCTCTCAGCGCCTGGAGCTGCACTCGATAAGCCATTTCGAACCTTGCCACAACGGCGGGGAAGGGAGCCCAGAGCGCTCAGCTCCTGCAGCGGGGCACCACCGACGCGGCCCCGAGCCTTCCCTCACGGCCGCCTCCCTCAGGGGCTGCCCGCCGCCACCTTGCGGCACCGGCCGCGCCCGGGCCCCGCGCGGCCACGAGGGACGGGTGGCTCAGGGGCGGGTCGGGCGCCGTACCGGCCGCGGGGAAGACTGCCGGGGGTTCTGGCGACACGGAGACTCCGGGGACAGGAGGTTCCGGGCCCGAGAGATCTCGGGGCCAGGAGACTCCCCCGATACGCTCCGTCGGGGACGATGGCGGCGTCACGGTCGCCAAGGCGAACCCCCGCCCGGCCCTCACGAACCAGCCAATCAGAATCGCTCTCCCTCCCGCTGCCCCGCCTCGGCTCCTCCCGGCCTCGTCCGTCTCCTGTCCGCGCTCCTGATTGGCCGCTGCCGCCCAGCCAGGCTGGGATTGGCGGCGGGCGGCGGGAGCGCGCGGGCCGGTGCCCTTCGGGCACGTACCGTCCCTCCTGGGCGCGCGAGTCCCCCGGAGCCGCGGACGTGTCGGTGTCCCCCGTGAAGCGGCAGAAGGTGGAGTCGGCGCTGGACCAGCTCAAGCACCACACCACGGTGGTGGCCGACACCGGGGACTTCAACGGTGAGAAGCGGCATGAGGGGATCCTGTCTCCGCAGCTTCTGCTTAGCCCCCTCTCCCGCCCCTCTTCACGGAGAGTGGGCGAGCCCGGCCGAAGGGGCGTGCGCTGCGGGGACCGACCCACCCTGGGGCCGGAGGGGGGGCGAGCGGGACGGCGCTGGGTCTCCATCCCAGGGCAGACCCCGCCGTGATTTCTCCCAGTTTGCCCTCGAGTGTGCCCTGACCACTCCGTCCAGCTCTGCGTGCTGTCAAGGAGAAGTGCCAGACTGAAGCCAGGCTCTGCTGTTCTAATTAATTTTGGGTTTTCTTCCAGTGGGCTGTCTAGATCTGGGACTTGTTTGGGGTTTTTCAGACTCACGCTTGGACGGGGCTTGGAGCAGCCTGGCCCAGTGGAAGCGAGTGGAACTGGATGAGCTTCAAGACTCCTTCCAACCCAAACCATTCCAGGATTCCATGATATGCTTAAAAACTGATTTGGGGTTGGAGAGAAAGAAGGGAAATGATGCTTTTTATTTGTTTCACTTGAGCTGTACATTGATCTTTTCCCTTTTTGCATTTCCAGGATGCAGAAAGTGAGAAGGAACTTGAGGAGATGTGCTCGGTCCAAGAGAAATAATTTTGAAAAAACTCATCTCACTGGATACTGCAGCAACAGTAAAATCCCAAATGGATTTCATGATCCTGACAATTCTGAGTGCACTTCAGGGATAAGGCACAAGATCTTACAGAAAAACAGACGCAGCAGCACACATCCAGGAAAACATCTTGGAATTAATGGCATAAAATCATGGTTTATTTTCCTGCATCTGTTTGATTTTAGGATCCCTAAAAATGTTACATTCCTAGCATCAGGGGTCAGGGGGTAATTTAGAGGTTTTGGTTATATGTAGGGCAGATATTTATGCCTTACATAACTCTGTAATATAAATATGTATTATATATTAGGGCATATAGCTATCTATTTATCTATAACCTATTTTTTATGTGTGCCCAGATATAGTTTATATCAGACACTGTGCCTGTCTGAAGGCCTTGCTACTGCGCTCCTAACTCATTCCTGAGGAAAACATCAGGCAAAAGTTGTTAGGTTTAACTGGTTCCTCTTTTCCTTAATAATTATTTTACTCAGTTGGAATAACTGAGAACAGCTGTTAGAGATGTGCAGTTCCCAGGGGGACCAAGGCACTTTTTTGCACAACGCAGAGTGGCGTTTAAGGTATTCAGTAGTCAGAGAAGTGAGGATTAGGATTTTGAATGCTCTTGGGCAACAAGGCTGGCCAGAGATCCCTCCTAACTCACTGTGGGACAGCAAAAACCCCACAGCCAAGGGTAACCAGGGATTGTGGGGATGGAGAATTTAATGGCATCAGGTGGCAGCAGTGCCAGTTCAACTGATAAAAAAGTAAATCCACGACTGCTCTAGAGGAGTATTGTTCCTGGACGTGTGTAAATACAGGGACACCTCTTTACTCTCAACTGAGGGAGGTTTGTGGTTGTGGTGCCAGTTTACCCTTGAGAGTTCCAGGCTTTAGTTCAGCTCCCCTAGCCGGGCCTGATGTGCGGCAGTGGCGCGAGGGCCGGAGCCGTTCGCTGGCTCTGGGAACGCAGATGCCATCATGGCCCAGTGGGGGGGGGGGGGGGGGGGAGCTTAGGCTGTGGTGGCAACCTTGGAAAGGGATCAGATGGCTCCTGGAACTGCCCAGAGTGCAGGAAGGGAGGGGGAACTGAACTGCTCCCACAGACCCCTGCTGGGCTATGGTTCTGGGCCAGGCCCATCAGAAAAGTGGCAGCATCAGTGGCACCTCAGTTGTTACTGTCCTTGGAGCTCTCAGGATCAGGATGAAATCATGTTCATGCACTACTGGGAAAGCAGGGAGCAGGATCAGTGCTGTAACTCTCTACACTCTCTCTCCAGGAGTGCCTTGGGTCATGGCAATTTAATGTGTGGAATAGTTTCCTGTGTCTGCCTGGGCAGCTGCAGTTATTGCACAAGCATTCAGGGCTGACAGTTCCCTGCAGGGAGAGCTCAGCACATGTGCCCAGAGGCAATCCCAGCATCTGCAAGAAAGAAAGAAGCAGCAAAAGGTGATTGCTTCTCTTTCAAAGTTATTTCAAGTGCTCACACCCAAACCAACCTTTGCTCTTGATTCTGGCCAGGTGCATCATGAGCACTAGGCACAGGTCATGTCATCCATGCTGGTGTGAGTGATGCTTTCTGGGGGAAAGCAGCTGATCTCCAAAGTTCCCTTCCTGCCCTGTGCCTGATCTGCACAGGAGAAAACCTCTTCCAGGAAGGGATTGTGCTTCCTCTAATCCCATTTGCCCAGTCTGTTCCATGGGGATATTGCCAGCCTGGGGCAGCAGAGGCACACGCAGCTCTCAGCACTCTCTGCTCCAAGCACAGCTCTGGGCTCCTTTGCACACTGCCTCTGCCATGGGGGTTTTCTCCAGGAGAAGCCAAGGAATTGCTCATGGAAGGGTGCAGATTAAGTTATCCCAAAGGGAAGCAAAGAATAAATATCTCATTTTTCCATCAAAATGCTCATGCTCTTTCCTACAGATTATTTCAAGTTTTTCCCACAAGCTTTGCCCTACCCATCATCCCATTTTTACCCCAAAAAGTAATTTTCTCTGTCCTCCAGAATGTCTCAGTGTCTATCCCCAAAATTTTCACTGTGTCTCTGCAAGTGACTACCTCAGTTTACCTCATGCTGTTCATTCTCTTCCCTGGGGATTGCTTCAGATTTTCCCTCCAAGCTGTCCCTGTCTGTGCACTTCTGATTTCTTCTTTTTTTCAAGAAAGTATTCATTCACTACTCTGGAGATTAGCTCCAGTTTTACCCCCCCAAAATTGCCCTAACATTCACTAGTCATTGCCTGATTTTTACCTCACTATGTTCATTCTCTCCCCCTAGAGATAACCTCAGGTTTTACCCCCAGTATTTTCCCTACCTGCCCACTAACTATTTACTCTTTTTGACCTATAAATATTCTCTTTCTATCCTGGAGATTTCATCAAGTTTTACCCTGAAATATTTCACTATCTTTCCAGTACTGTCTCACTTTACCTCAGGATGTACGCTCTCCCTGCCACACATCACCCCAGCTTTCACCTCCAAAATTATTGCTACTTGTCCACTACTTATTACCTGATATTCACCTCAGTATGTCCATTCTCTGCCCAACAGGTCATTTTAATTTCTACCCCCCAAAACTTTGCCAACCTGTCACCTAGTGACTGCCTCAGTTTACCTCAAAAATGTTGTCTCCCCTAGAGATTACCTCAGACTTGACCCCCACATT
The DNA here is from genome assembly GCF_965178545.1 of Coloeus monedula. Lineage (NCBI taxonomy): Eukaryota > Metazoa > Chordata > Aves > Passeriformes > Corvidae > Coloeus > Coloeus monedula. The sequence continues at coordinate 33,224 of NW_028120480.1, forward strand.
TTTTCCCTGTCTGCAAGTTACTACCTCCATTTAACTTCAGTATGTTCATTCTCTGGACTACAGACTCAAGTTTACTCTCAATCTCCCTGCCTCTCCAACACTGATTACTTCCTTTTTACCTCAAAAGATTGATTTATTTTCTACCATGGAGGTTACATCAAGTTTCACCCCCAGAATTTACTAATACTTCCACAACTGATTCACTCAGTTTACCTCAAAAAGTGTTCATTCCCTCACCTAGAGGTGACCTTGTATTTTACCCCCAAAGGTTTCCCTACCTGTGCACAACTGATTGCTATAGTTTACTTCAAAATCTTCATGCTCTCCATTACAGGTCACCTCAAGTTCACTTCAAAAGTTTTCCCTAACATTTCCATTAGTGATTATCTCAATTTTTACCTCCAATAAGTCATTCTCTACCTACAGACACTGGATAGTAAATCATACAAAGATCTAAAACACTGCACAAGAAACAGCAGAAAGTTTTCCATGAATAACACAAGTTCCTTTTTTCCCCTCCTCCGCCTAGGACTGCTACCAGGAGACAGGAGAGCTGCTATCAACACTCAAACCTCCCAAGCGTTGTTATTGCTCAGAGAGCTGCGCTGGCACTGAGCTACTCCCATGCGCCTGCAGGGCTCTGGGGAGGGGGAAGACGACCTCCCACTCCTGCCTGGAGAAATTTCAATGCCCTAAAAAGTCATTTCCCTTCTCTCTCTCTGACCCACGGCCAAAGCAGCTGTGTAGAACAACATGGACTACTCATGGAAGGGATGATTCAGTTGTGGGAAAAACGCTAAAGAAGGCCTATCACCCCAAATTTCAGGGTGAAAACACACTGCTTGTTAACAGGAGCACACAAACTCATTTAAACCAGAGAGGAAACTGCACACCAGGAAAAGAGCTGAAAGATAGGCCCTGCCTTGATTGATAATTCCAAAGGAAATTCCCCACAGATCATAGGCAATTACCTATAATTTTACCTCCCTAATCACTGGATTTCTGACTTGGGTTGCTGTGGAAGTGTTTCACAGATGCCTTGAGGGGTCAGGGGCTTGGCTGGATTCTTTGTGGTTAGTCCTGACAGGCCCAGGCCAAACCCACCCACCTGCATTGCTGCTCCACCCCAAATTTGCATGAAATACTGAGAACAGGTTATAAATACTCCCCTTCTCTGTCCTTCCTGACACATCCATGGAGCAAATGTACTCTATCCATTGTTCCCAAGAGCACCTCTCCAGCCCAAATCCCAGTTTTCACCAACACAAACCAAACAGACCTAAGACAATTATTCCATCAGTGCCTGCAATTCTGAGCTCCCTGTTCCCTGCCACTCACACAGCAATCTCACCTCAGCCCAGAGACTCCCTGTCCCCAAAGGGAAACACAACCTGATAGGGCACAGCTCTGGCACCACATTTCCCCTTGTTCCTGAAAAGCCCTAGGTAAATCCAGTCCCTCAGACCTTGCATTCCTGAACACCAGGAGAGCTGGTGTTTTACCCAGATCCCAGCGCCCTGCACAGCTGCGCTGACATGAGCACAGGCCGATCGCTCCGCCCAGCACCATCCCTCATTTTCCTCCCATTGCTCCCCAAGTGTCCCCAAACCACCTCGTGTCTGTGCCGGGGCCAGGGCCTGCCCCGACCAGAGGCTGTCACCCAGCCTTGCACCTGCTCCCACCCCTGGGAGAGCTGGGAATGCACTGAGAGCTCGGCTCCCCAGTCCTCAGACACACAAATAATGCCCAACCTGCCCCTCTGGGCACAGCCAAACACCACAACTCCATCATCCCCAAGGAACTCTGGCAGTCGCCTCTTCACCTCTGCCCTTTTCCAAAGGACACAGGTAGGACTGGGCTGTCAGAAATGGTATTCCCTAGGCAGTTCATCCCAGCACAAAGGAGAAGAGGAACCCTGTGTCCCTCTGACTGACCCCACAGCATGGGCAGGACCAGCTGGGTTCTTCGTATTCTAAATTTTAAAATGAACTGAAGAACCTGAAAGGCAAAAAACAACACACATATAAGGTTAGAGCCAGTCAACACACACAGACAGACACACTCTCAGACACCCCTTCTTCAGCTTACACGCTGACTGCAGCCCTTACTAGAAACACTCCCCCCTAAAGAAGATGCTTTAACATCTTCTTCCATCTGCTGCTCCTTGATGTGGAACAGTAGATCCTGGGAAAATTGGTAGCATCAGTGACCACAGGGATCAAAATTTGCCTTAGGGACCTGCAAGACAGCATGAGGCAGTCTGCAAGTAGCTGACAGCTAGGAGTTATCCCCACACCAGGCCCATAAACTTTCTACCCAAAAGCCCATAGACAGGAGAGGAGAGTTCTAAAACTGTTCAAACTAGCCAGGACTGAATGTGCCAGGGCAGGGCAGCTCCAAGCATAAGTGGCACATGGACACACAGTGCATCAAATATAAGCAAAGATGACATGAAGACTTGAGATAACGCTTCAGAAGATAAATTTTTGAGACCAGGATGCTTTGAGGCGACGGAAGCTACAAAACTACTGCAGTGAGGAGGGTCTAGTACACTTCATACAGAAGTCCAAGGGAACGGCACATGAAAAAAAAGATACTACCAAAACTGAGAAGGAAGATGGATAGGAACACCTTGTGTACTTCTTCTGGTCTCAAAAAGCAAAACCATAAAGATGCCAGAATACGCCCAATCCAGGAAAGTATGCAAGTGCTCCTGCTGCCAATATGGCCCATAACGATGCCTGTAAAGCATTGAGACATCACAAAGCCCTATGACACTGAAGACAACGGACACAGACCACATCACATAGACACAAACTGAAACTGCCCAGCAGTTTTACCTGATGGACCCAAGATTGCTAGTGCAAGATGAGCCAGAGGCTGATGACGCCAAAGGAAAGAAGGCTCTACGGCAGTAGTACGTGACAGTGAAAGGTAAACTCCTTATGAGAAGTTAGTGCCAAAGCTGGTAAGAGGATGCTCAAGAAGTGCAGTAGGCCTAGAGAAGGAGGCAACGACTGCCAGCTGATACAAAGGGATCCCTAGAGAAGGATTCTGTTGCCAAAGGCTGAAGTGACATCACAAAACATGACCGACCCACAAATGGCCAAGATGCAAGATGTCCACGTGCTTGCTATGCTCAAAAGTGCTCAAAAGCATGGCTACACTGAAGAGTAGGCAAAATTTAGACCATGGCAATCGTGCCAGACCCGAAGGCAGGCTCCTCGGGTGAAAAGATGGACAATGACATCGAGACTCAAAATCCAATGATGCAAAGCTCACGAGAACATGGAGATGGGTTGGAACTGCCCGGCCCGGCAAAGGCTCGAGTGATGCTGAAGAGAAACCCTCTCTCCCTTAACCTCCAAGGGGCCTGGCCCACTACAGCCCTCTCCTCTAAGCTAACTTCAAATTGCCTCCTGTGATTCCAAAGGTTTTTGCCTTCTCCCAACCAACAGTCCCCACACTTAGCTCTCTGAAGACCAGCAGACAAAATCCATCCTCAACAGAAAAGAATGCTTCAGCACCGTGGATGTCAATACATGGCCCACAGCCCACTTGGGTGGCTGCAAAAGATGGAGAATAATGACAAAATTCAGACTGTGATGACACGTCCCAGAAGTGACCCCTTGCACAATGCCTCTCTCCCTCATAACTGCTGAGGCTCATCGCTCACCGGCCGTTTCCAAACTTAGGCTCTGCACCTACTTGTAGTACCTAAGACAACAAAACAGAAACTGCGACTATTGCCCTCCAGAAGAATAAATGCACGGGCTGGGCTCCCTCTGCACCACTGGCCCAGGCTCACCTCAAATCTCCATCCGACTCCGGAGGTGGCCCGGACGATACCCGCAAAGCGAAAAGGGACACGCTTCGCATGCTGCCACGTACCTCTCACCTATCAGTCGCCCCACCTAAATGCCAGCTCACCTGCTCGCCTCTGTCCCTTGGCATGCCCAGGGCAGCAGCAGCACCTGCAGAGAAGCAAAGCAAAAAAACATGCTGAGAGACTGAAACCACAGCCTCCCCGCTCCAACTCAAGTACACCACACCTATAGCTTAAGCTTGCACCCACCTGGCCTCCAGCATCCCAGGGCCGGGACACCTTCCCAGTGGACCACCTAAAATGCACAAACAAAAACGGATGCTTAGAGCTGCACCAGAAACTGATACCCAAGCAGTAACAACTCATTCTGGCCACCAGTCACCGCTCACCTCGCTCCATCGACCTTGACCACTGATCTTCAGCATTACTTCCTACAAATAAAGATGAAGAACAAAGCTGTAACATAGTCACCATTTACACTTGCCGTGCAAAGACAAACGGTGACTGACCTTCCTGTGGGAACCACCTCACCTGGTATGGGGCACTCTGCCACAGATTCAATCCATCTGCATCTGAAAGAAAGTGATGACAAAAGTCAAAGTACTGCATCGTAACTTAGCAGCTCCAGACATTTTGTGTTAATCTAGAAATACCATCTTGAGTCCAACTAATCCCTACATTACAAATGTCAAGTCCCTAGGACTTATCCTATTACACCTACACCCAGACTATGTAGCAGGGCAAAGCAGCCCCAGGCCAAACACACAGACACCTGTGACACAGGAGATGACAAACAAGGGGATGCAACAAGGAGAGGAAAGTCTCAGCAAGAAGAATTACCCATGACATGACCTAGATGAGGCCGATGAGGCTCAAAGAACTCTGGCAGAAAAAGACCCTAACAGAAGGACTTATGCCAAGCACTGCAAAGATGGATGCCCGAGAATCGTACGGTTGGAATCCTCTACCTATCCTCACATTCTCCCAAGTCCTAATCTGTTATAAGGGACCATTGCAGTGCACAGCTGTCAATACAGCTCAGAACAAGACTGTAAAAGGTGTCTGACTCAATAGTGCTAAAGAGAGATGCGATTCCGATGCATGTCCGAGCTTGCAAGTCAAAGGTTCAAGGGTACCAGCGTCGGGCCAAGGAACGCAAAGGAGCTGCTGAGGATGATGCCCAGCATTTCTGATAAGCCCCTCAAAGGGGTAAGGCAAAAGACATGTGACACAAGATGCCCACAACAGAGACACAGAACACACAATAGACAAGTGATACAACACGCACCAGGACTGCTCTGCCGTGCACACCTCAGCATTGCGATCAACAGCGAGACTTTGCCTTTACGTGGCCTAAGGGCCCCTCTCGTGGACATCCCCATCTCCAAAGCTAATTCAAAGATCCCTCCCACCAAGTCCTGACCCAGCACCCCACTCTCATCCCCCTCCCTGAGGTGTAGCCCTCGACTTAGCTCTCAGATATCCAGGGATGCAAATCCTCATCAGGTGCAAAAGAAGGCCACCTCATCATCTGGGAAGTTCCTGCCCTCAGAGGGCTGTTCTCTCTCAGTCTACTACAATAAAGAAAACCAAACATCAGTGCCTGAACTCAGCAGCACATCAGCCAAAACCCAACAATTCCACTACTCACCGGCTCCTGAGAACGCCCCGGTCCTTGGCTCATACTCTGTGGCCGCACTCCTAGGCGGACGTCGCAGGGTATCCCTGGGTTAAGGGGAGACAAGGTGATGTGGCATTGCTGAAACTTGAGGGGACCCTCGCTCCTCCCTCCCTCCCCAACTCGCCACAACTCCTCAGCCATTGCCAAAGGCTGCCCAGATGGCACCTTCAAACAGAAAAGGTACAGGCTTCATTGCAGAGCCCTGTAATACTTCTGGAAGGCTCACAGGGACAGGCAGCTCAAGGGTGATAAACTGGCTCCATCAGCTGGTCCATGAGGGGGGTTCAGCCCCTGTAGGCATAATACAAGTGGGCCACCTAAAACACACAAATGGATGCTCAGACAATGCATGCTTTGAGCTGCCCCAGAATTTGGCACCCAAGCAATAACTGGTTGCGTCCACTGGTCACTGCTTACCTCACTCACTTGACCTTGACTGCTGATATCCAGGTTTACTTCCTAAAAACAAAGACAAAGAACAGCCCTGCAACATAACCAAAATGAAACACCACCCCTGAAAAGCTGAATGATGACCAACCTTCCCAGGGGAGAAGGGGCAAAACAAAATGGAAAGGCACATGCCCATGTAGTGTCCAAAAGGGTTGCATTGCCGAGATAGGTTCCACCTGACAGTGCTCGACTGTGACCTCTTTCTGCAAGGGTGTCTGTCATGTTGGAGTAGCAATTTGAATGCTGCAGACCACCTATAAAACACAAAAAAAAAAAAAAATCAAAGGCTACTTATAGTTTCATCACTAATACAACAACTCCAGTAGCATCCAGTTCTGTGCTGGAATCAATACTCATCCAGCTCATGGTCCCCCCAGTGCCAATACCCTGCTGTGCCAAGTGCTTCGCATCTTCAAAATGAAAATCCCAACAGTGAGGTAAACATAGAGCCCAAAGTCAGGCCGTAGCTTGGACTTCAGGCACTGACCCACCTCGCTGCTGTGCTCCTCTGGTCTCCTCCATTCATATCAGGTTTACATGCTCTCCCTCTGCAAAAGAATTATTTGTCAAAGTTACCCAGACAGACAGGGAAAGCTTAGCCTTTCCCAAGTTCTCATTCCTCAAAGCAAACTGCCTAGGATCCCACAGTAGTCGGCCTTAGGACAAACTACTATGAAACTGCAAGACACCACTGCACCACTCCCACATCTCCACTGAACACCACACAGACTGGCCACAGTCACTCCATCCGAGGCGTGGCTCAGGTGGCTGAGCAAAGCAAAAGGCTCCCTATAAAGTCTCCTTTCTTCTCCACCTAACCCCCCCCCCCCCCCCCCCCAGGACTACTCTACAGAGCAGAGCAATTCCAGGCTAGACACAAACTCAAACAACACATTATACTACAAGCAGTGTGACATGAGGATGATAAAAAAAGCTCTCGGCAAGAAGAACGATAGCAAGGACAGGGACGACGCCAAAAAAGATAACTGATGGTATGGCAATGGTGGATGAAAAAGGCTCTAAGAAGCAGAAGAAAAGACTGGAACAGTGACCTGTTCTAAGAACTGTCAGTCACAATGATCAAGATGGCTGTGAGAGACAAGGCCACATTTAGAATGCTCCCATATCCTGACAATCTTACAAGCCCCAGGACATTACAGCTCATGGCTGGAAAGGATGGATGGCAGTACAGCCGGGAACAAGGCCTCCAAAGAGATCCGACTCAATGCTTTCAAGATGTGATTCCAAGATGTGGCCAAGCCCACTGGTAAAAGAACAAGTGATATTGGCATCCTACTGAGAAGTACAAAAGTTCAAGAAGCTAGAGATGATGGCCAATGCTTATGATGAGCCCCTTAAGGGTAAAAGGCAGAGAGATCTGATCCAAGGGAAGCCAAAGACACAGAACACACACCGGACAAGACAACACACACTGGAACTGCTCTGCGCTGCACACCCTACAGTTGCAGTCAAAAGTAGGGCTACTCCCTTTAGCTTACCTAAGAAGCCCCTTGGAGAGCATCCCTTTCCCCTACACTACTTTTTAAATCTCTCCCAGCAATTTCCAACCCACTATCCTGCTATCATCCCTTCTCCGGGCCCCAGCCCCCAACTTAGCTTTCAGATGACCGGTGATGAGAATCCACACTGGATGCAAAGGAGTCCACCTCAGCCATCTCCAAAGGCACTGGGATCACCAGGTTGGCCTCTTAGTCAGCTATGACAAAGAAAACCAAAATCAATGCACCGGTGTAGTGGCATACAAGCCAAATCCTAACAAGTCAGCTACTAACTGGGACCCTGCTCCCGCTCCCACTCATACTTGCAGTCTTTAACTTACCTATCAGAAGCCTCCATCTCCGATGTCATCTCTGACCCAGGGTAGCTCCCTCTTGCAGCACAATGAACCTGCTGAAAAATTTGGAGTGTAATACTGACACAATCTGGAATTTCAGGAAATTGCAGTGCTTCTAAGAAAAACAAGGCAAAGGAAAAAAAAATACAAAAAGCACCAAGCACCTTAACAACCTTGAACACTCGATGCAAAAATCATGAACTATGCACTCAGTGCTATCTTCTTCACAGTGTCTTCAAAGCCTCTATTGCTTTAGATGCCAAAAAGCACCTGTTGAAAGAAAGCTGAGAAAACCTGAATGACCCCCCCCCCCCCCCCTTCATGGAAATAAAAAGACACCCTCACCCCCACTAACCCCACAGAAAGAATGGGCCTCTTTTTACCCAGGGCTGGGGTTAATATACCCCTGGCCGGGCCCGCCTCTCGTTCCCACAATGCCCGGGAAAAGGGAGGAGGCAATTTTACCAGAAGGGATAAAAGCACTGGGAGGAGCTGCAGCTGTTTGGCTGCTCTGCCTTAAATTCCAGGTGACTAAAGGGCTCTGTAGATGCCTTCTGTTTTACTACAGCTGCATCCACTGAAAGGGTAAAAAAGCTTCTTGTTTTGACAGCGTAGACACATGAGTTGCATGATTCCTTGTTAAGTTCTGTAATTGTTCATTAGTGGCTATTGAGTCACAGGAATATGGAGGGTGGAGAAGAATAGTAATAATATACATGGTGTAACTCCTGTTGGGGTCTCTAATTAGGGATGTATTCATTATAAATAAAACTGAAAAAATAATGGGCTCTCTGGCAGCAGGAAGGTTTTGTGAGTGCTGGGCTTGCTCCCTTGTGAGAGATTAGGTGCCAGTACACAGCTAGAAGTGCCCTGAAGTACAGATTTAAATTCTTAAAATGCTGAAAAAGGGGGAGCTTCCTTCAATTGGACCCCTTAAAATGAGAGACTAGGGAGTGTTTGTCTCTACTTAAATAGATGCCATAGCAATAAATGGGTTCTCTCCTCTGAATCCCCTAAAATACTGGAAAAAGAGGGGTTTTCCTTGCTTCAGGTCTCTCCAGTGATGGAAAAAGGGGGATTTCTCCCTCAATTCAAACCCTTATAAAGGAGGGACAACCGGGCTTTCCCCTCAATTTAAACCTTGGGATGATGAAAATGGGGGAGTTATGCTCAATTCCAATCAATAAAATAGCATTGTCAAGGTTTTCCCCTTCTATTTAAACTGGAGAATAATGGAAAATGGGGATTCCCTGTCAAGTGATACCCCTAAGAGCATGGAAAAGGCAGGGTTTTCTTCAACTGATGCCCTTAAAATTGCAGAGGAAGGGGATTCCCCCTCAATTTAAACACAGACAATTATGGAAAAGGAAGTTTTTTTCCCTCCGTTTAAATCCCTTTTCTCCTCATAACCCCCCTTTTTGGGGGGGGGCACTGGGGAAGGGCTGCCAAGATGAAAGGGGAAAGTGGAATGTTTCCCTGGGACCCCACATGCTGCCCTGCCTGCTCAGGTGCTGCCCCTTGGCACGAGGGGTTTTCCCTGGGCATTTTCTGGGAGCAGTGCTCTGTGCCCAGGTGCCTCCGGCTGCTCCCCAGCTCCTGCCGGATGCTCTGACCATTGTCCCTGGAGGGACACTCGGGATGCCCCCATTGCCCCTCTGGACCAGCAGCTCCCTGCACAGCTGTGCCCGGGGAACCCTCGGAGAACGGCCTCTGGCAGGAGCCGCCCCCTCCTCATCCTGGCCGCTCACACCTGGGGCTGCTGCGGGCTGTGGGGTCAGCGGCGTCGGGGGCGGGCGGGAGGCGCGTGGGCGCCGGCCAGCAGGCATCAGCGGGGACACCTCCGTGCCGCGCCTCTCCCACGAGAGGTCCCCGCGCCCCGCGGTGCCGTGCCGGGCTCTCGTTCCCCCCCCCCCGCGCCGCCGCCGCCGCCTCGCCGCGCCCCCGCCGCCCCCCGCTCCCTCCGGCCCGGGGAGCTGCAGGAAAACGCAAAAGCATCGAGGAAGAGCGGGCACCGGAGCTGCCCGAGCCATCGGCTTGCCCGAAGGGCGGCGGCTGCCCGCAGCCGGGAGCAGCCACCAAGGATGGAGCTGCTGTTTGCCGGGAGGTGAGAGCTGGGGGCAGCCGGAGCCGGAGGCAGGCTTTCCCCGGCAGGAGGGGCCGGGAGGATTTCAGCTCGCAGCGGCTCTCGGTGGGTGCTGGATGGAGCCCGGGCTGAGCCAGGTGGCCGGTGCGGGTGCTGTTCCTGTCCCCAGGCGCCGATGAAATGGCAGCTCGGAGCAGCCTCGTGTGTCTGTGTGGAAGCAGCTCCGATGCTGGCAGCCAAATCAAATCAAATTGCTGTCAGATTTGTATTAAATGTGGTGTTTAAATCTGGAACTGCTCAGCTCCCCAGGTGGGAAAGTGCTTGGAGTAGCCAAGCTGAGCCGTTGTTGAGAATGCCAAGCATTGTGTCTTTACTCTCCTTAATACAGCGTTTAAATAATTGATACTTGATGGAGACAGTATCAGGGGGATTTGTTAGAGGGGCAGGGATGTTTTTTCACCTTGCAGTGTGTTGGGATAGTCAAGACTCCTTATGTCAAAATTAATTGATCTTCCTTCTTTTCCTTTTTTTTCCTTTCTAGGTTGTGGCTGAGTGGGAAGAATATTTCGGATAAAGAAATGAAATGCACGAGGGAAGCTTCGTGTTCCCGTGGAGATGCTTTAGGCGCGTGCAGCTTCTGAGCTGCACCGAAACTTGAGGCTCCCACAGAAGCTTCCTGGTAAGCCTGAGTGGGTTTACTGCATGGGGGTTCCAGTCACTGCTGGACATACTCTGAAGTCCTGGGAAAACATGGAACAATAGCTCTGAGTGGAAAAAATATATGCTCAGCATTCTCTAGGGAAAATTATAGTTGGCCTGTAAGTGTACCCCCACGTCTGCATTGGTTAAAAAGTCAGTCCCACACACTTTCCTGGCTGGTGTGAAGTTGTATAGTTCATCAGATCTGATCCAGTGTGTAAAGAAATGTTTACTGTGGACTTTCAGGAGATTATCAGCAGTCCTGGGGAGGCTGCTGAACTTGATCTCCCTGGATTGACAGAATGAATCCACATAGGATGCAGAGCAGGATGTGGTTTCTCAAACAGAATAGTGACATTCTCGAAGGAGGCTACAAGCAAAGGGAATCTTAATTTTAGTTATTGAACACAGAAACATTTATATCTGCTTATGCAACTCTTAGAAGGGAAGAAGAACATGGCCATTCTGTGCAGTCCTATGTGGAAGTGTACTGGCTCAAATTGTCTTTCAAACAGCCAAGTGGCACCGGGTGTCACCTGGAAAAATTAAGTACTGGGGACACTTTACACTCATAAATGGCCTGACCTTGTGTACATGGAAATCAAGGGACTTCTGTAATGTTAGAATGGGTCTCAAATGATGGGTTTTTGCAGATTAGCAATCTATCCAAGGAATGATATCATAAAATTTTGTCTAGCAAAACCTGCTGCCAACATTTAAAAATATCTACCAAATGCTATTCCCGTTAAAACAGTCTTGTTAAAATTGTCTGTTCCAAACAGAACAAGATTTTACTGTTCTTGGTGATGTCGTTTTCCTCCTCAGATTTCTGTGAAAGCATGTGTTTCACAAGGCATATCAAAGTTGTCTCATGGGCAAAAACATGTAAACATCAAGCGTGTCATTTTCTTGAAATCCCCTGTAAAATGGCTCGCCACGCTGCCTTAACCATTCAGAAGCATAAGAGGAAAAAAGGAATTTGCAGGCACTCCAAGGCTGGGTCTGTGGGAGATCTGAGATGAGCCTGTGGCTCTGCAGTCACCCATCAAGAAGTCACATAAATGTGCTTTTTATCTTGCAGTTTCCACATTTGGGAGGCAACTACTGCGTAAAGGATCTGGGTTCTGCTAATGAAAAATATATCACAAGGTCCGTGTGTGGCTGGGTTGGTTCCATAGTTCCAGCCATACCTGCTGTTGTGATACATAATCCCAGTTCACACTCCTGGGAAGAGTTTCCTGCAGCAGTGCAGGTGGGAAGTTTCTCTCTTGCACTGGCTCCACATTGAGCTCTTTCTTCTTAATGCAGCCAGTGCACTGAAGGAGAACAAGCTCGCTTCTTCCTTGCCTGGTTGTTCAGGGTGAATCATTAACCAAGCACTTGAGTGACAAACCAAAATTGTTTGTTGAGTGCCTTCTGCAGTCTGCACGGACAGTTTGCCTTCTGCAGGAGGTACGGTTTTCTTCTCTCACGGAATGAAAGCACCACAGACCCCCTCTGCTCGCCACTGTGCTTTAACCAGACCTGAAGTATGTACATAATAATACATAGATCTATATCTATCTACGTACATATATGTACTGAAGTATATAATCTATCTATCTATAGAACTTCTTTATATGTATAGAAGTTCTGTGTTGCTCCTGCTTTATGCATGAGGAAAGGGCATACATATAATGAAGAAAGAAGTTAACTTTTCCTTGTACTCTTCCTTTGTAGCCTGTTGAGGCTTTTGGTGAGAGGAATTATATCTTTTTCCTAGCAGCACTTAATGAACTGAAATCATTCTCCAGGATGATGATGACATGCCAGTTCTCGGTATATGGATATGAGTCCTGAGATCCCACACACGGATACACAGAAGGACTGCATAATGTGCTGAAGATGGGGAGAAGGTATGCTTGGGTGAAAGGTGGGACTGTTTCTTCTAATGGCTGCTTACATCCAACAGCAAATACTGATTTCTCCCTTTTTAATGCAAGAGCATTTATCTGCCAGTGTTCAAACTGCATTTCCATGACATAAGAAGAGTTGTCTGGATAATTAACTAATACAGTTAAAACACATCAGTTTGAGCAGATGTTCTTGTCTGTGCTTTTAACGTGAATGGCCTTGATTTTGCAGCAAAGTCCGAGAGATGGCACCTGAATGCAAGGGTTTGGGTTTGTGAAGCTTTGCAGAATGATGGCCTATATTTATATTTCTTTCATAAACTCCCCATAAGCTGCACACAAACCTCGTTTAGAGAGTTTTACTGAGACAGCAGATTCAAGCCTTCGTTATTAGGGGACGTCTGCAATGCCATTGTCTGCTTGACATTAATTCTTCCAGCTGTGCATCGATGTATTGTAATGGCCCTGGGTTTTTTGGTCGCGGTTTGTTTCCTGCAGTGCCCTCGTGCCTGCGCAGCACTCGTGATGCTGACGTTGACCCTGGGCTGTGTGGCAGATGGGGCTGTCCCGTATCCGAAAGTTACGGGAATGTATGTAGATGTCAGATGGAATGCTGGTCTCTCCGCTCACCCTTGGCTCTGTAATTTCGTCATCCAGCCATGGAGGACCTGTGCAGCCATAACTGGCCAAGGCAGTGGGTGAGCACAAGCTGCAGCTCTGCAGGAGATCAGGGACCTCTTGCCCACAGCAGAAACAGCAAGTAACTGCAGTTCTCAGAACTCGTTACCGTGCCCTTAACTGCAGTATTTCCCTGCTCTGTAATCTGGCCAAAGGTAGGTAGGTTTTGATAGGGATAGACACATTTCTACCACAAAGGTCACCTCTCTGCCAGATTTCAAAATTTCCCTTCCGAAGCTAGAGATCCTCATATAAAAGGTTGCCTGAATTTAGGTAGTGTGTGCCAAGCAGTATATTTTTCCTTTAATAATATTCCTGGAAATAGCGGAACTGTTTTGGCTAAAGCAGATGCTGAACTGTTCAGAATGAAATTCTCAGAGCTGAAATCTGGCGAAGCAGAGTAACGTGCCCTTTTGTTAACCCTGGGGAAGGCTGAGCACCGTGGCAGCAGGGAGGGGAGGTGGCACTGCTGGTCGGCAAACCAAGGAAACCAAGGAGCGCTGCTTTTAGCAAACTGCCAGCTTGAAGCCAGTGAGGAACATCCTTGGGCTCCTGCACTCTGTGTTTTTATGTTCACCTTAAATAATGAACAGAGAAACCCAGAGGCACCAGTGCTGCTTCCAGCTACCTTGAACTGCTTAAATAGGTAGTTTTAATCACCCAGGCTCCGTTCTCTCCACCTGTATTGCTCCTGGGCTTAAGGCTGGATGTATCTATGGAATCTCTAGTTATGTATTGGAGTTTGGCCTGAAGTAATTTGTGTTGCCGACTTGGTACTCTTTCCCCACCCTGGAAGTCTATCTGCAGAACCCCTCTGTGCCAGGCAAGAGAGTCCCCCATAGATGTTTCACTATACAGTTACATCTTTTGGGTTAAAGCCTTACAGGGCTATCATGTGAATGAGGACAAAGCTCTGTTTTTCTTCTTTGCTCTCTGCCCTGTCTTCTTTCTCTGTATTTTAGGACCCAAGTAACAGGGACATATAGCTCCTGTTCTGCTTCCTGGTTGTGTCACTGAAACTGCAGGAAAAACAAAAAGCCCTCCAACAACATTTTTAATGTTAGAGAGTCAAGGCACTACTTTCTTCTCTGGCCAGGATGTACCACAGAAATCATCTCATCCGCACATAGCCCGGGTGTGCGGAGAATCATTCCATGACACATGATCTTTACTAGAATTTTCAGATCTTTTTTGCAGTCAAAACTCATAGAAACGAATTGGGTCAGTGTTCATTGGTCTCAAGTTGTGTAGTTCCTAGTATCTGCTCTCCTATTAGATCCGGATTTCTTCGCTTCTGATGTTAATTAGATCTTCATTGCTTGAATTTCTTATCAGTCTTTGCCGGAGGCAGAGTCTGGGGTAGATGTTCCTAGATGGCCACTGACGTTCTGTTGGTTCTGTTGATGTTCCATCGATGGCTTTATCTTGTTGGGGCTACTCCCAGTCTGTTGAAATGCTAAGCCCATCAGGCCTCACCTAGAGAAACAATGCCCTGGAAAGAAGCTTCAGTTCCCTTCCCCTGGGGCAAAGATGAGCAAACCTGGCTAAAGTCATAGATAAAAGATTTTTAAACTGGTATGTTTTCCAACAGTTGTATATAATGCTTTATTACATAAACGGGCTGGGAAAAGCTCTGGTACCCCTGACCAAGCTGGTTTTGTCTCAGACAGTGCTGTTATTTTGGGGCTAGACATGAAGCTGCTGTCTCTGGACTTGAAAATGAATATAGGAATGACTGAACAAACAAACCTGGTACACTCTTAAAAAATTGTGTGCCCATTGACCAAGCTGGATTACCATGCTCTTTCCAAATTCTTGCCGTGCAAGTTCTTCCATGCCCTCACTTGCAACTCAAACTTTTTTTTGTTTTGTTTTGTTTTAAATAATACTGGTACCAGAGCACGGGCACAGCACTTCTATGAGCTGCAGAGCTATGAATATCTCTTTTTATGGATACAGTGTGTGCATGCTGTGGCTTTGGGCACAGGGTATGTCAGTGCTAGTGCGAGACTGATAATAGCCTCTAAAGATCATTTGAGAAGTTGCTTACCTTTCCCCAGGGAACAGGACACGTCTTTGTATTTCCACCTTCAGATACACAACCCACTTGTGGGCTTGACTGCATAGCAAATAGTGTGAGAGTCATCCTTGCTTATGTGTATTTTTTTTTTTCCCCCCTCTCCTTTATGTTTTGCTTTGCCCTCTCGTTTGCTTTCTGCCTGTTTTCTCTGAGGCTAGTGATTTCTTGGCAAGTTATTGTTCATAATCAAAGAAAGGTAGTGGGCAAGCAGCAACTGCTGTCTCAGGTAGCCCAAGCTGACCCTGCCACTGCTTTGGCAGGAGAAAGAAGCTTCTTTGGGAGGAGCACAGCTGTCCTGGGCTTTGTGCACACAAGGGCTGCTCAGAGCAGCCCCTTGACCCCATGCTGGCTCTGTGAGCTCTGCCACTGACTGGTAACAGTGATGGCAGTTTGTGTTGAGGCTTTGTTCTCTGCTCCCCAGAGAGAAACATTCAACTGCAGAGTGACTAAGTGGCTTTTCAAAGGCTACATGATGATTCAGTGAATGAACAACAACCCCCAGCAGCTCCAGGCCCCCTTCTCTCTGCAGAACAATGCCTTTCTCCCTGTATGAAGATGCGCACGTAGGATAGGTTGCATACAGAGTTATGTATTTCAAAAGAAATTTGAATATTAATCTTTATATTGTAGTGATGCCACTGTCCTCTAGGCTCTGTAAATAGCAGCACCACAACAATGTGAATGATTGCTTTTATGCAAAACCCTGGCCAGTGAAATAGCTTGTCAATACGAAATAAAATTGCTGCACAAAGGTTTGACAGCTACCTTCATTATATATGTCAATCAAAAGATCCTAAAAGCTTTATTGTCCCTGTACAGAGTCTGAACAATATGCTAGCCCAATATGCCTCAAAGCTATGTTCCCTCTACTCCTTTCATTTAAAAAATAGCCACCAATAACTTTTGACAAAGAGTCTGAGAAAACTGCATGAGCAGCAAGGAAATCTTAGATTTTCTTGGGGATCTGTGGGCTGGAGCCTTCCACTCACTGGGCTCTGTCACATGTCACGGTAGATGAGATCTGGTCAGAAACACGGAGCCCTAAAATTACTCTACAAAACCCAGGCTGGCTGGGGTCGTGGGGAGGGCATGGGGAATTAGGGAGGAAAACTTATGCTGAATATGAACTACTTAAATAATTTTGGGTTAAGGCTTTTTGTTGCTTTCCCAGGTATGGGACATTCAAGCTCCTCTGTCGCAGGTCTCCCCCAGGTTAGGCTGGGCCTGTCTTGATGAGCTCTTGCTCTCATCAGAGCCCACCCTACAGCTTGGGAGTGTGAGGCGTGCGTATTTCGGCTGGATTCCCTTTTTCCATCGCGCTCGGTCCTGCGAAGCCCAGCTGTCACTTAGGGCTCGAGGTGCTGTAAGCGGGGCCGGGGTCGGGCGGGAGCGGGGCTGTGTCCCGGGAGGCGGGTCCGGCGGCCGGTGCTCCCGCACGGGCGGTGGGGCCCAGGCCGGGCCCTGCCGGGAGCGAGGGCCCGGCAGCCGCAGCGCTGCGAGCCCAGCGCGGCCCCGCGGCCGCGAGAGGGAGCGGCCGGCGCGCCCCGCTCCTGCCCGGCCCTCACACAGGCCGCCGGAGCCTCCCCGGGAGGGACGGACCCCGCGCCTTCGCTCGGCCCTGCTGAGGCCGCATCTGGAGTGCTGTGTGCAGTTCTGGGCTCCTCAGGACAGGAGAGACATGGAGCCTCTGGAGAGGGTCCAGCTTAGAGTGACAAAGATGATTAAGGAGAATCTCATGTGTGAGGAAAGGCAGAGGGTGCTGGCCCTGGTCAGCCTCGAGAAGAGACGACAGAGAGGGAACCTCATCAAAGTCTATCAGTATCTGAAGGGAGAGTGCCAAGAGGATGGAGCCAGGCTCTGGTTGGGTTTTGCCCAACGATAGTACAAAAGGCAGCGGGCAGAAACTGATGTACACGAGCAAGAACTTTACTGTGTGGATGCCCAAGCACTGGAACAGATTGCCTAGACAAGTTGTGGAGTCTCCCTCTTTGGAGGTATTCAGAAGGTATCTGGACACAATCCTCAATAAGCTGCTTTGGGGGACCCTTGCATGTCTGGGAACTAGGTGACCTCCAGCGGTCCCTTTCCAATCTTTAACCATTCTGTGAAAGTGTGACATTGTAATCTTGTGCCATGACAGAGCAGACTAAATCTGGTTTATGAGGGTGTCCTAGCTTCTAAGTCTTTGTTCTGGGCTGTAGCTTAAATTAAGTTTCACAATTCAAAATATCCTGGAGGTTGGTTGTTTCCTCTAAGCCCTCAGCTTGGTTCTTAGCATGTGCTGGTGCGTGGCTTTGCTCTCAGACCTGGTCACGGGCAGTGCAGCAGCAGTACCTCAGGAGGTTACTTCCTGCATGCGTATCTGCCTGTGCCTTTCTGACAGCTGCTTTTGGGATGAGCTGCTGCTCTTGGCCTGTGCTAAAGGGCTGACCTGAAAGTGTAAAGAATAGCCTTGCTCTTGTGTTTGGGAGCGAACCATGGGGATGCTCTGTGAGGATGCATGCAGAGGAGATATTGCAACAGGACTGCTGATCACGCCAACTAGTGCTGGTGAAGAAACTGGTAAAATGGAAACTTTTAAAGAATTGAGGTGTTAATTCATGTGCTGAGAAAGCTGTGCTGCCCACTTACCATCCCAAAAACTGTGTGACATTTCCCTGAGGTGCACTGCTTGCTGCTGCATCATGGCCGTGTCTTTGATCACAGGCAAAATTAAGCATGCTTTTGTAATCAGTAGACTCCACAAGTAGTTTCAAGATACATGGAAGTATATGGGAGTAAAAAGACATAGACTGACACTTCTCACAGTGTTGAAGTTTACATGGTGTGGTGTGTTCTCTCCCCATGCAGCATTGCCCTCCTGTACAGAGCCCTTTTATTCATGTTTTAAAGAATTACCACTGTTGTGGCAATGGCATAGAAGTTGTTTCGGTGCAATTTGTGGCGAGCACCAAATATTGTGCAACAGAATGTCTGTTATCTGTGACAACAGCTGCCTTTCATAACTACCTTTGATTTCAGGTGTGCAAGACTGGACTAAGCTGAACATAGGTGGTGCTGACAGGATGCAAAAGGCTTTCTGTAAGCAGACTGGGCTGTGCTTTTCTCGCTAGTCCACCTCTGGCCAAGGACGTACTTTGTAGTGTGTGGGTGCAATGGTCAGGACACTGCAAACACTTTTGCTCCTGTGGTAAGGCTAGGAGCTTGGTGTTGTACATGGAAAAAAAAGCCTACACAAGTCTGAAGCTTCTGCTGTGAGCACCACTGCTTCATCTTGTTATTCTGGCCCTAAAGGAAACCCTCCTGAAGGAATGCTGTACCCAGCCCCTCTGTTTCTGTGAACAGGAGGTAGCGGTGGCTTCCCAGGGGGAATAAACCAGGCTTTGGTGCTTGCCTGTCTTACTTCTCTGCCTTGTGGGAAAATGTTACGAATCCCTCTGTTTGGGTGATTGCTCACGCTTCTGCACCCTCAGACTTCATCTGTCAACTTTTAGCAGTTTATTATGCACTGATGCTGGGATGGCTCTTGCCAGCTAGGAACTGTTTTCCAGTGTCACTCCCTTGTAGTTGGCATGTGGAACTGCTGTGGCATTTTCTCGATGTTTAATGTGACCTAATTGTGTACTTCCACTGTCTGGGAGGATCAGCTCTCCTGGTGTGACAGTTGCCATAAAATCAGCGGTGCGTCTCTGGCATTTGCAGCTGGGTGCAAGGCACAAGTTCCTTGCTTTTGCTGCATCAGCCCAGTGAAACATTGCGGGGCTGTGTGTGCAGCCAACTGCCTTTTGTTACGCCTGGTAACAGCTTGGCAATATTAAAAAAAATGTAACCTCCAGCTGTTTAATTTGCTCTAGGGAAATAAAAAGGCTTCCTAATAATCTTCATATTTACTTGGCACGTTTGGTTTGAAAGCAGATGGGTTGATTTACGAGATAAATGACAAAGCAAGAGAAGAAGTGTGTCAGTGGCTTTACCATTAGAGAGGAAGGCATTTCTGATATGTGGTTAATCACGATGAACCGTTCTAGGTTTTGGGTTTTTTTTTTTTTTTTTTAACAAGTCAGCTTCTTGGACCTTCTGCCCGCCAGCTTGCTCAGCCAACTAATTCCCTCCGTGCCCATTGTCACCTCCCCCTATGACCTACAGGTAGGGGAAGGTGCAGAGCTGTAATGAAGGAGAGGGGCTGAGGTGGCCATTCCTTCTCAGTTGTGCCTTCTTTGCCCACTCCAAACTTGTGCAGGAGCCTCCCCGTTGCAGCACTCACCCCCTCCCTGTGGCCAGACCAATAAGTGCCTATGTCCTTTTGGATGGGCTGGGAAAGGGTCCTTCCTGAGGCACTGCTGCTTGAGGCACTGAGCAGAGCTAGGTTCTCCAAGCAGGCTGGTGCTGAGGCTGTGCCCTCCCTGCCAGAGCCATGCACCCCTCTGCCCTGGCAGGCAGCTGGCAAGTTGTGAAATATGGTTCAGCACTTTTTTTTTTTTAATATTAAATTGTGCAGCTGTCTTGGAAAGGATTAGAAATCAGTTCTGGAAAAGACTACAGTAGATTTTAGTGAAGAATTCTGCTGTGTCCTTAATTATTGATAAGCATCAGGATGTAAGGACACCATGTTAACCCTTCAGCAGCGAGGAAGATTACAAATAATCTAATAAATGACATTCGCAAATTTTCAGATGGAGTAGGTTTAGTTGCAAGTTCTGCGACTTAGAAGTGAGGAAATATCAGAAATAAGGTTTCTGCTTATTATTTTGTATGTCAGATAGCGTGTTTGGTGAGGCAACTGGGTTAGATGAACACTGTATGTCCCCTTCAACTGAAAGACACCATTCTACGTTTCTGGTGGCACAGGCCTCTCCTAAGTGGTCCCAGATTTGCTTACCACCCCTGCCCTGGTTGCTCTCACCACCTTTCACTAGCGGGTTTTGCTCAGGGGATGAATCAGGGGCAGGTTCATGCCCACAAGGCTCCTGCTCTATGGCCCCAAGGCCAGGCAAGGCTGCAGGAGCACTGTGGAGGGGTTACTGGTTTTGGCAGCTGAATGGTGTCAGGAAAAGCAGCTTCCCTCCCTGCCACGTGTTTCCAGAGGGCTGCTGAATAAGTCAGGGAAGCCAAAGCAAGGCTCCTTTCTGGGCTCAGAAACCTCTGTGCTAGAAGAACCCGTCCCTGCCAGCTAGGGCCCCCCTTGTCCTGCCCATGGTGTGGGTAAGTCACAGGCTCCTCTTCTCTGTGCTGGGATGAACTGCCATGGGAATGCCATTGCCAGCAGCCTGGTGTGCTGGAAAAAGGGAGAAGGGAAGAGGGAATGTGGTGCCAGAGCTGCGTGCCATCGGGTTGTGTTTCCCTCTGAGGACAGAGGGTGTCTGGGCCGAGGTGAGATTGCTGGGAGTGCTTGGATGAGCTGTGCAGGAGACAGGGAGCTCGGGATTGCAGCTGCTGCTGGAACCATTGCCTTAGGTCTGCTTAGTCAGTGTCTGTGTGAAGCGGGACTTGCGCTGGAGAGGTGCTGTCGGGAACAAAGGATGGAGTAAATCCTCTCCGGGGATGTGCAGGGAGGGACTGAGTTGCAGGGAAGGAGAGTATTTCTAAGCCGTATCAATATTTCCCTGAACCTGGGGCTGGAGCAGTGAGGGGGGTGCTTGGGTTTGGCCTGGGCCTGTCAGGAAGAGCCATAAACGAGCCAGCCGAGGCCCTGAACCCTCCCTGGATGTTTGAAACGCTTCCACAGAAAGCCAAGGCAGTCATGATTGCAGAGGACAAGTTGTAGGCAACTGCTTACGATCCGTGGGGAATTTCCTGTGGAATTACCAGTCAGAGAGTGCATGCAAGCAGAGCACATCTTTTGGCTTTTTCCGGTCTGTCACCTCCTGTCTGGCTCTAGAGAGTTTTGTGCGCTCCCGTTCAGGAGGCAGCGTGTTTTCAGCTGGAAATTTGGGGTGGTTTTGTTTCCTCAGGGTCTGGGGTCTTTCCTGAGAGAATCAGCCCTCCCATAAATCCCCCGGGTCGTTCTACACAGCTGCTTTGGCCGTGGCTCAGAGAGAGAGAAGGGAAATGACTTTTTAGGGTGTTGAAATTTCTCCAGGCAGGAGTGGGAGGTCGTCTTGCCCCTCCCCAGAGCCCTGCAGGCGCATGGGAGTAGCTCAGTGCCGGCGCAGCTCTCTGAGCAATAACAACGCTTGGGAGGTTCGGGTGTTGATAACAGCTCTCCTGTCTCCTGGGGCCCAAGGTTCGGTCTCACGGTCCCGGACCGGTGAGGGAGAGAAGGAACTTGTGCTATTCCTGGAAAAGCTTCTGTTATTCCTTGTGCAGCCTTTTAATTCTGTGTTCTGATGGACTGTCCGCTGTCTTTCTAACAGGACTTGTCAGAGATTCAGATTTAGGAATTGAATTTGGGTCCGTTCACTTCAGGATCTTGACAAGCCTGAAGGCCTGGGGCGATGACTGCTCTCAGCGAGGGCTCTTTATGAATCCTCTGTCAGATTTCCCTCAGTGCTGGGCAGAAAAGGCGAGGGTTTGGATCAGGAATTCTGCAAGCAGGGCCTGTGTGACCGTTGGCTTCTTGTGTGTGTGTGTGCATCAGTGAGCCAAAATCAAGAGCGAAGGCTGGTTTGGTTTTACGAACTTAGAGTAACTTTAAAAAAAAGTAATCAACTTTTTCTTCTTTTTTAATTTAGGTGCTGGAATTGCCTCTCTGGATGTGTGCTGAGCTCTCGCTGCTGTGGACTGTGCAGCCTTAATTGCTGCAGGTTCCTGTTCTTCTCACCAGCTCAAAGTACACGTGGGGTTTTTTCCCCTTCTATATAGAGCTGTTGAGTTTGGTGATTTTCCTGAATTGAGGATATTGAAGGTCGAGAAGGAAGATTTGTCTCGTGCTTTTCTGTTGTTATTTTTAGCACCTGCTCACCATCTGGACATGGTTGGAATACTGGAAACATAAAAGTTTTTAGATTCAGTGCTTTATGCAAACCCAGGTTTTTTATCTTTTTTTTTTTTTTTTGAAAGGTCTCCATTTGTCTGGGCACTGTTCCTGGTAGTTTGATGTAGAAAAGGTCACGTGAACAGCAGGGAGCAGTGAGCACTTGGAAGGGGGGGTGCAGGTATTTCATCCAGGGTGGGGCAGTGAATGTGGCCTAGGAACAGCTCTCTGGTCAAGTGAGCAGCAGAGGAACTGAAGGATGCTCTTCCCCAGCAGAGCTGCTGCTTTGTGCTCTGGGGCAGCGCTGCCGCTGCTGGGCTTCCTCGGGGAAAACAGCTCCTTTAGGATTTGCTTTGCTGCAAAGGTTTCCCTGAGCTGGGTGTCTGCAAGAGGCATCGGGATACCAGTGTCAGGAGTTTTCCATGGTTTCCAGGCTGTTGTACACAGCACGTTCCGGGCAATTTGCGAGCGTGAGGCAGAGCAAAATGGGTGCAATTGGACTCTGCAAATGCAGTTCAGGCAGACGTTGATCTTTTAACTTTTCCATGGCAGGTGCGAATTCTTGGGCATTTGTGAGTCTGCCTTGACGTGCAGGGATTGAAGGTTTTAGGTCTGGAATTGTTTGCTCAGCTTGCTCCAAGGCATGGTGTACTTTTGGAAGTGCCACACGCCTCCCAGGACCAAGGAGCTGCTGGCTGGGTGCCTGGGAACTGGGAGCCACTGGGAGGGCTGGGGGTGACACCTGGAGATGGGCTGGGGAAGCCTCAACTGGGATATTTTCCCCCCTGACGTTGGGTACCGAGGCACTAGGAAAATCCAGGTGTTGGGGAAGATGAAACAGGAAAGCCTTATAAATATGATTGCCTGACAAAAGATTTTGGGAATATGAAAACTATAAGCGACATCGAAATGAAAGCCACCTTTTGAAATACCAAGTCTTAGTTACTGAACAACTGGAAAACAATGGTATGGCTGACTGAAGGTAATCCCCTCTTGATTGAACAATACCCTCTGCTTGCAGGCAGGTCCAAGGGTCAGAGCAGACTCTACTAGCTCAGCAGAAGGGGTCCAAAGAGTAGTTTTTAGAAGTTAAGATGTAACACTCTATGGTAATATAAGAACTCTTATAGGCTGTATGTAAATGCTATAGGATTTGTATCTTGTATTAGATTGGTTAGTGACAATTAGAATATTCAGTACAGAAGATGATTTATTGTATTGTAACCAGGACTTCAGACACTCTTACTATACTCTACACACATTCTCTCTCACTACTTCTTCACCTTCATTCCTCTCTCTCCCTCTCTTTACTTACCCGCTTACTCTCTTGCTCTCTTGGGCCTGCTCAGAGCTGCCAGCTGCAGCTCTAAGCAGTGCCCCTGTACCCACGCCCTTTGCAATAAACCGCGTGTTCCAAGATCTGACTGCAGAGATCTGTCGTCACCGTCCCGACCGTCCGAACCCGCACCGAGCACCCCCGAGGCAAAGCTCCCACATCCAGGACTCCAGGATGTTTGAGTGTATCTCAAGGTACACCTGGACCTTTGCCCTGTGGCGCTCTTGAGTTTCTGTTGACTTGCCTGAATTGAGGCTACTGAGGGTGGTGGAAGATAATTTGTCTTGTTTTGTGCTTCTCTGTTGTGAGTTTTGCCTTTCAGGCTTTTCAGCTACTTTTTAAACTCAGAGTAAAAACAACCTGCTGCGCTGGCTGGGGATGTTTTCCCTCCCGGCTGGGTTTTTTTATCTGGGACCCGGCCGGTCTGTGAGGTGCCGTTCATCGCCAGGGTTTGGGTGCCGACCGTGCCGGGGATTTGTCAGGTGGGATGATTTTGGGGCTCCCGGGAACCGCGTTCCCATGGGGTGCTCTCGAGACGAGAGCGAGGGTGGGTTTGTGTGTCAGCTGAAGGAGGTGTGTGGTGGATGAATGTTTTGTTCTCCCTGTGCTGCTGTTGTTTTGGGTTTCCTGGAACAATAAAATGGAATGAATTTTCCAGAAATAGAACAATTGTTACATTGTACTGATAGGGGGTTGGCTTGTGTTGCTCTGTGTTGGTGTTTGCTGCTGCACTTGCACATATTGCTCTGTATGTCAATTGGACTTTGACCAGTGTGCATATGGATTGTATTTGTGCTTGTGTACATTGTTGTTTCCACTTGCTTTGCCGAAGTGTAAATAAAAAACCCTCGTTCTATCAAGTTGAATAAACCCTAATAAAGATACCCCCCTCCTCCCTTTTGGTTGCTTTCTTCCTTTGGTGTGGTTTAGTAATTTTTTTGCCGTATTTCTTGCTTTGCTACTCTGCTTTGCTTTACTTTTCAGTCTATTCCTCACTTGACTTTTTCTAACTCTTTATCTTTTTCTTGCTGTTTAACTGTTTCTGGATGTCTCTGTCACTCTATTTCTCAGTTTCTCTTTTTCTCTTCAACACTAATTCTCTTTTACACTCGATTTCTTTTTCTCTCAAACCCTATTCTTCTGTTTCTCTATTCCTTTTTCTCTCTATTTTTCTTTCTCTTTCTTTCTGACTCTTTCTTTCTCTCTGACTTTATTTCTCTCTTTCTGACTTTCTTTCTTTCTCTCGGACTTTCTTTCTTTCTCTCTGACTGACTTTCTTTCTCTCTCTCTCTCTGACTTTGATTTTCGAACTACCTTTCTCACCTTCCCTCCTTTGTTCATTTTTACCTTTCTACCTTTGTTTGTTTCTGTAGCAGCTTGGAATAAAACAAGAGACCACTCTTTCTTCAGGCACGATCTGCCCCAGGCTTTGTGTTTCTATTTTGGGAAAGTTTTAAGAGTTTTGGGAATGGGCACAGGGAAAGACAAAACAGATCCATGCCCACAGACTGGTCAGGGCAGACTCTCTGCCCCTTCTGGGCCACTGACTCAAACATGAAACCCCCCAGCTTTCTGGGAGGTGAAGGAAGAACAGTCACACCTGGTGCTTCTACCTGTAGCCATTTGCCTGCTCTGCATCTTTCCCAGGAGAGCAGAAGGCCCTTAGCAAAGTGAAGATCAATGGAACAAGTTGCTCTTCCACACAGGGCTCTCGTTAAGGCTGGAATGGCTGCTGCCAGCCTCTGCACTTTCTGCCTCCCCAACTTCCTACCTTTGTTCATTTCTACCTTTCTATTTTTCTACCTTTGTTGCTTTCTACCTTTCTCAATTTCTAACTTGATACGTTTGTTTGTTTCTACCATTCAAACTTTCTATCTTTCCATCTTTCTTCATTTCCAACTTTCTGCATTTCTACCTTTGTGCATTTGTTCATTTCTACCCTTCTGACCTTCTGCCTTTCTACCTTTTTTGTTTCTACTTTTATGACTTTGTACCACCTAAGTTTTCTCTCTTTTTACCTTTGTTCATTTTTACTTTTGTTAGTTTCGAACTTTACATCTCTGACTTTCTCTCTTTGTTTGTTTCTAACTTTCTAGATTTGTCCCTTTCTGCCTTTGTTTGGAACTTTGAAACTTTATACCTTTGTTTTTCTCCCCATTTTTACCTTTCTAACTTTGTTTTGAACACTCTACATTTCTAACTTTGTGCCTTTCTAAATTTGTGTTTTACTTTCTGACTTTTACCTTTCTAACTTTGTTTCTAACCTTCTTGTTAGAGTGAAGGCTCCTCTGGCCTCAGGCCCAGAGGGAAGCCAAAGCACTAGGTTTGAATTAAAACCTTTGGACAAGCTGACATCCATGGAGCCACACCGAAGTGAAATAGAAATACAGATTTTTAACTTTTAGTAGAAATAGATGCTAAGTGCCTTAAACCTGAAAAAGCTGTAGCAGAGATCTTAAACACAGCTCTTGCTGCAGCAGTGTTACCTTTTCACAGAATTCTTTACTTTAGACAAAATCTAGATAGAATTACACTGTTCACATGTTTTAGATGGAGTGTTCACATAAACCATAAGAGCTGATAGAAACTGTATGTGCAAATCTGTGTAATACAGATGTAACACTTGTGTGAGGCTTACGAGTGTTAGAGCAGGATGGGTTAAGAAAACGAAAACTCGAATCATGTGTTAATCTTATTGGTCAATTAACAAATAGAATCCACACTTCTGTAAGAAAAAAATAGAGTGTATGGAGCATATAGAAGAAGCAGGTTTTGCCTGTTGCTGCTGCTTGGCTTTATCATGTAACCCCATTCGAACTCTGCCTTCAAGACAGCTGTGAGACTGTGAAATAAAGAACTCAGCAGAACAGCAGCCTCCTCTGCTCTTTCACCCTGGTCCGAGAAGGAGGGGTACCCTGTCAAAGGCTCAACACCTTCTGCCTTTGTGACTTTGTTTCTAAATTTCTACCTTTCTAATTTTGTTTGTTTCTACTTTTTTTTTGTTTCTTTGTTTTTAACTTTCAACCTTTCTCCCTTTAGAAATTTGTTTGTTTCTTGTATTTTACCTCTTTGATTGTTTCTAAATTTATGCTGTTGTAACTTTGTTTCTAACTTTCTACTTTTTAAATTTCATTTGTTTTTAACTTTTTATCATTCCTCCCAGCGGGGGATGTGTGCAGAATACCAAAACGTGTTAAGTTCTTCTTTTATGCATCAATAGACAAATGCTACTGATTTAGATGTAAATTCATTTTGAAATGAGCCAGCCCTCCCTCTCTAATCTGTTGAATATAGGAGTACAAGAAGCTGAGAATAGAGATCAGCAAGTTTTGAAACCAACGAGCCGGCGTTTTTCTGTAGGAAGGAAAGCAGCAAGCGCCTGGCCGCAGGAGCCGAGACGCTCGGGCTGCAGGAGCTGCAGAGCGCCCGGAGCCGGCTTTTCCCTGTGCTCTGTGCCTGCCCCCGGGCCGAGCTGGGCGGCGCTGCTGCCGCCTGGTGGCGAGAGCGCGGCACTGCCGCCCCCGACACGGCGCCCCGGCGCTGCTGCCGCCCGGTGCCGGCTGAGCCGAGAGGGCGGCGGCCTCGGTGGCTGCCGAGCGTGGCAAGGAGCGGGAGCGAGCGGGGCCGGGTCTGTCAGCGGAGGGGAGGGGCGAAGGGCGGTTCGCAGCGCCAAGGGACACGGCCGTGCATGAGCGGGGCCACAGCTATGGAAAGGAACGGGCGCCGTGCGGGGCGGTGACCGCGGGGAATGACAGCGCGGGGGGCGGCCCGGCGGGGCCGGTTTTGCCGGGCAGCAGAGGCGCGGTCGCAGCGCGACCCGGGCGGGAGGCACCGGGCGGGCACGGTCGGAATCGAGCCGCCCGCGTGTCGCTCTCAAGGAGGCGGCTCGGAAAGGAAGGCGCAGTTCCGCGCTCTCGGGACGGCGTTAAGTGACGTTTTTATTAGAATATGATAGTATTTATTTTATTTTATTATTTTATTATCTGCCAGGACCTTGCAGAGGGTGGTTTACACTTCCGCCACACTCAAGATGGCGGACGCAGTAGGCCCCCTGCGAGAGGTGTCCCTGCCGATGCCTGCCGCCGGTCGCGGAGCCGTCGCCCGCCTCCGGCGCGGCTGACCCCGCCAGTCGTGTCCTCGCACCGGGAAGCACCGCGGAAAATCGCGCGGAAAGCGCGGGGCCGGCGTCGGAGTCCGGGCCGGATTCAGGCAGCCGACTAGACAGAAGCCCTTGTGAGGGGCGGCGGGGGCCCTAAGTGTACCACACTAAAGATGGCGGCTCGACCGGAAGTGGCTTCTGCCAGCACCCAAGATGGCGGCGAAGGGCGGAAGTGTCGTCACTGCCACACTAAAGATGGCGGTCGTGTGCGCTGTTTTCTGACCTCCTCAATATGGCGTCAGGGAAGGCCCCCACCGCCCCCCCCAAGCTGCGTCTATTCGGCTGCATGAACGCGACGCCGACGCCGACGCCAGCCCAGCGCTTGCACGCAATTTTCTGAGGCGTTTCCCGCTACGCGGACACCGACTGTGGGGTCAGCGGCGCCTGGGGCAGGCGGGAGCATTCAGGCAGTCGAATAGACGGAGCGGGGGGGGGGGGGGGGGGGGTCCTTCCGGCCGCCATCTTGAGAAGGTCGAATAGCCACATCGGTGCGGTACCGGCGACTCCCGCCCTTCTTCGCCAGGAGCGCCAATGGCGGGGAGCCCGGGGAGCAGCGCTGCCGGGCCGGGGGCACCGGCGCGGGTGCTCCGGGCTCGGAGGTGAGCGGGGAACGGGGACAGCCCCGAGCGGACGGTGGGGGCCGCGGGGGATCGGTATTCCGGCCCAGGGATGAGTGTCGCGGCACAGGGATGGGTTCCTGGACTGTCTAATAATATTATATAACGATCGTACAAGGAGATCTGTATAAAAAAATCCTCCGTGGTCATCCTTCTCCCAGCCCCGCTGTGTTTTCAGGATCTTGGGGGAAGAGTTTGGGTCTGGACAAGGCTCTCGGTCACAGGGTGGGATTCTTGGGGTGCAGGGCCAGGATTTGGACTCGATGCTCCCTGTGGGTCCCTTGCAGCCCAGGAAATGCTGCGATCCTGTGCCTCTGAGGGTGAAATAAAGGGGAGCGGTGGGGTTTGTGCCCGCTGTGTTCACGGCCCCGCCGGCTCAGGGCGGGTTAAAGGCGCAGCTGCCCCGAGACAGCGGGACCGGCCGGGGCTGCTCGCTCCCGGTGCTGCCGCCTCGTGGGGAGAGCCCGGCACTGCAGCCCGCGCAGGCGCTGGACCACGGGATGGGCGTGGAACAGCAGCGCAGGGGATGCTGAGGCAGCCCAGGGAATGCTGCGGTCCCAGGGAAGGCTGAGGCGTCCCCTGCCCGGGGCACTCGGCAGCAAAGCCCTGATGTTGAGCAGAAAAAGGAAAGTTCTGGGTTAGTGGGAGGAGGTTTCTGGAATGGAGCTGGGACAGGTGCTGATCCACGCATGGAATCACGGGCTGGTTTGGCTTGGAAGGGACCACCAGGATCATTTACACTCTGTTTGTTGTCTGACTGCACAGCGAAGAACATCCAGAACTGCCACCTCACCCTCACGGACAGCAGGAATGTCTTCCACAGCTCTTGTTTTGGAATGGGAATGGCTGTTGGGAGCTCTGGCAGGATCAGGTAAGAAGAGAAATGGGATCATTGTGGCTGCTGCTGGAGGTGGTTTTCTGCTTTCTGGCTGTTCTTCTCATTGATCCTTTCACAGCAGTGTTCTAGGGCACATTTGACGGTAATTCCAGGAATTTGAAACCAGATAAAAACTGGTGGGGAAAAAATGCGAACGTGATCCATTTCTGGTAGTTCCAAGCTTCTCCCACAACACCGTTCCAGGGGAAACCTGATGAAAGGGTAAAGACGCAGAGGAACAAGTGCTGTAAAGCCCCCTGGCGCTCTGAGAGAGCAAACCTTCCAGTACTCCCAGCAGATCTCTTGGAGAAAGTGTGGGATCGCAAGGTTTTCCAGGAAAGCAAAACAAGGGCGGAGATGAGGGAATGGGCTTCCAGTTCTTCCTTTAGCTGAAAGCCGGGGGGAATTGAGAGGGGCCACAAGAACTGTTTGTGTAGGAAAATGGGAGTTTGGGGTCTGAATCTGAGTTTCCCTCTGGGGTATTTTTGAGGGAAAAGCTGAGGTGCTGTTTAAGGGAGAGAATGCACATTTTTGGGGTGGAAAAGGTTGAATCAATATTGTAGAGGAAGTAAAACGTTGGGGGTAAAAGTGGATGCAATCTGGCGGGGACAGATTGAATATTTTGGAGGCAAAATGGGGAACTGAGTAGTGGAGAGATGGGGAACATTTTGGAGGCAACACTTGACAAACTCTCTGGGGTGGAGAACGAGCACATTGAGGGAAAAATGAGGTGATGAGCAGTGGGCACGTAGGGAAGGTCGTGGGGGTAAATCTTGAGAAAAGCCCCGTGGTATTCAAGAAATCCTTGGAAGCAGGACTGAGGAATTCAGTGGTGGAAAAATAGGGGAATTTTGCGGGGGTAAAACTTTAAAAGATCTAAGAGTTGAGAGTGTGTGTTTTTAGGTAGAAAGGATGTCTTGTTGAAGTTGGACGCCTGGATTGTGGCATTTATGGATCACAGGGTGTTTTCCCAGAAAGTAGAAGATAAAGGAGACTCCCAAAGCCTCGGTAGCTGTGTTAAGAAATCCGTCCCAGGGAAGAAAGGTACCTAAACCTCCTAGAAGTAGGGACTAATTGGCATGGGAAGGGGAAAACCCACCCCCAGTGGGAGAGAGCACGCCGGGTAAGGGAAGAGAAGGATGCCCTTAAGAAGAAGCAGGGAAGGTGAATTTCTCGGCTTGCTAAAATGTATCAAAAAGTTTGGAACCTGGGTCTGTGTGGAGGCCGGGATTTTCTCAGCCATATGCAGAGCCCAGCACTAGGAATAAAGGAATTCCAGGCTTTACAACGCCAAAAATGCAGTACCAGAGAGTTCTGTTATCCCGAGGACTTGGGGGATATTTGGCAAAAATTTCCGGGGGCCCAGGCTGGACCGAGCTTTTAACGCTCCCCGGATTCACGGGATCGGGGATTCCAGCATGCCCTGCACGGGTTTTTTCAGGGAAGTCCCAAATCCTTCGTGTGAGCACGAAGCAGAATCCCCTGGGAGCTGTGAAGGCAACAGGATATTTCTTGGGAATTTTGAAGGATTGGGTGAGTCCTCAGTGTTAGGTTGGAATGAACGCAAATTGTCCGGCAGTTGCTGGTTTGGGGATGGCCGGGTCTGGGTTTGGATTTGTGGGCACCGAGTGTTCCTTGTGTCAGCTTTAGGTCTTCTGGATTGGTGGGAATAGTCAGAGAAAAGAGAAGGCAATTGAAATGCGGAGCTCCATTCCCGGAGAAATGGTCGGGATGGGAGAGGGAAGGCTGTGGAGCTGCTGGGAGCTTGTGGAGAACGAAAGGATCTGAGGCCTGGAGGCAAAAGCTGTGGAACAAAGCCTGAAAAGGGTGTGGGGTGGGGCAGGAGGGGGAGGAGGGCACCGTGGTGGGGGGAAAGAGGGAAAGGATCCCTGCTCCGGGAATCCAGCAGGGACCAGGAGAGGATCATTTTCCATCCACTGCTCTCAGTGGAATCCTAATAAGGACGGTGGAAGGGAAGTGATTCGTTTGTTCTTAGGTTTGGAATGAAAGGTGCTCTTGCAGAGGGGACTATTGACCTGTTAAAATTCTGTGGGATACAGGAAAAGAGGGAGGAAGCAAGCAGCTGGGGAATGAACGGGTGGATTTTTTGGTGGATACAGGGAAAGACACGGGAAGGGGCTCTCAAGTAAAATACACCTCACGGGCAGCACCAGGAGAAGCCTCAAGTGCCCTTTTTTTCCAAGCTCTGGCATTCCAGAGGAGTAAGCAGTGGTCAGCCCATCACTTTCTGTATTCCTTGGATGCCCAGTGCTTTGTTGGGAAGAGATAGTATTTGGAAATGAACAAATCCGGGGATGTAATTTCCTGATAGTAAAGCCCCAGAGAGCCTGGTTTTGATATCCTTCCAGCACCCAAACGCAGCAGAGGGAATCCTGGCGGAGCTGGAAAACGCTGTCGCTCCGTCGGTGGAATTCCTGGGAACTGGAAAGCAGCAGAAGCAGCAAGAACAGAGTTGGAAGCAGGCTCCAGCCGGGTAAGGCAGACACCAAATCCTTTGGAACTGGGCAGGGGTGGGAAGAATGAATTCTTACATTTGTAGCCCAGGGATTCCTGAGCAGGATCCCGGCAGGGAAGACTGCAGGGATCAGGCTGGGGCCTGATCGCAGCTGGGGGCAGCGAGCCTTGGAATTGGCTGAAGGGAAGAAAGAGGGATCCTTTGAGCACAAGGATCAGGTGCCAAATGCGGAGATGGCATCAGACAATTCCTCGGGAGGGTTTAGTTCCTGGGCCAAATCGATCTGCTGCCTTGTGAAGGAGCTCAGAGACCTGGGAAGAGCCCAAGCAACGCAGGGAATGCACCGGCAGATAAAAGTGCCGGGGAACGGTGGGGAAAAGCATCCGAACAGGGGGCCTCGTTTTGTACAGGGACGGTACAAAAAATTGTCCGAAAGAATAGGAATGGAATGGGATTTTACGTATTCCTCGGAGGCCACAATCCAGTGGGAAGGCTGAGAGAAAGAAACAAGGCCTAAAAAGGCAGATGAGCCAAATCTGCCCAAAGCCTCCAATGGCCACATTCCCTGGCACTGCTGAGGACTTCAGCCAAGCTCCAAGCAAAAGGTGAGCCCCTGATTTTGGTGCCAAGGGAAACTCCAAGTTAAGAATGATCCAAATATGAAGCGCTTCTCACAAAACTCAGCTTTGCAAACCTTTATTTGGGCTAAAAAAGAAAAGATGGGAATGCCCTTGGCAGAAAAGCAGCTGTGAGGCACAGCAGGCTTCAAATGCCTGTCAGCAGGAGCTCCAGGAGAAACGGCTGCTGGCTCCGGGCATCCTGGGCTTTCCAGGCAGGTTTTGTAGCGGATTGCAAGGCAGTTTTCCTGCCTCTGGGGGGTGGCACCTGCATCCCACTGGAAAGGGAAAATGTGGAGAGAGGGGCAAGCGGGAAGACGGTTGCTGATGTGTGTCCTTGGATCGCAGTTCCTCCCGGTGAGTCTGTGCTGCTGGAAGTTTGAAGGAGATCAGCCTTGGAGTACGTGTGGGTTCACCTGTGGGGTTTGGGAGCGACGCCGGACATGAAATTCCAGGGATGTTCCCCTTGCTGGAGTGAGAAGCAGTGGAAGCACTTTGCTGTCTGCTTCTTCATCGCCTTCGCCTCGGTCCCCTGGGGCTCCAGGTAATCCCCTCTCACCTTTGCTTTTCCAAGGGTCTCTAAATGAGGGCTTGAGCTTTGGTGTAGCTCCCTTTACAGGGAAGATTGTTCCAGGAAAGGTCTCCTGGTCTGGACCGATGGCACGGCAGGCAGAGCAGGAAACCCCGCAGCTCCTGTGGCTCCCTCATCTGATTTGCCTGCAGGCAGCAGCAAGGATCATTCCCAAGTGTCATCCCCTGGCTCCGTGACTCGGTGAGGTTGTGTTCCCCCAAAGGCCAGGGGCCGCTTTGTTTTGCAGCTCACGAAAGTCCAGCTCGGTGGTGCTGGGTTTGGTTTTTGTGTGTAATGAAGGCACTAAAAAATTCCCCTCCTTCACTGGCACAGCCCTGGAGTGGGAGCAGATTCCCCTTATCCCGCAGTTATCCCGCTCCTGCCCTGGATCCCTGCGGTGCCGTGTGTTCTCCAAGCTCACAGCACTGCTGGCTCTAAACAAGAAAAACAATCCCTGTTCCTTCTCTTCTCCATCCTTGATGTTCCCAGGCCCTGCATCTCCCTGGCTATTCCCTGTGGGAGTCTTCATCTCCATCCCACCTTATCCCGATCAAATAAGGGTCTGAGACGTGTTTAGCAGCAAACGCGTTCTTGTGAAGAAAGCCAAGAGCAAAAAGCATCCAGATGCAGAGAAGTCTTTAGAAAAGCGTTCCAGACGTGCAAATGAGGGATGTGTCTTCCTGCATCTCCTGTTGTTTTTCTCTGTCGCGTTTTGGAAGGGTTTCTCTCAGTGATTTTCTGCAGTCCAGGTGCGTCCCTTCTTTTGTCCAAATCCAGTGCCAGAGGATCGAACAACTGACGAGTGGGGCCTGGGATGAAAACGGTTCTCCTAAAATGAGGGAAACAATGCTAGAAGAGAAATGAGCATCCTTTTAATGCCTGGAATAAAAATGCTGGAAAAGGGCACTTTTTATTTGATATGGTGTCATTCTCCTTTTTTTTTCCATAGCTAAAACTCCACGGTGAGCAATCAGAGCAGAAATAGGAAATGCAGGAGTCTTGGATTCCACAGTGGGATTAACTTCCCTTTTCTGCTCTCTTTCAGGACAGGAAAAACCACTGAACTCGCCCCATCTTTGGGACCAAGAGCTTTGGTGTTGGAGTAGGCAAAGCCAGCTAGGGCCCCCCTTGTCCTGCCCATGGTGTGGGTCAGGGACAGGCTCCTCTTCTCCTCTGTGCTGGGATGAACTGCCTAGGGAATGCTGTTTCTGACAGCCCGGTCCTAGCCACGGCTACTGGAAATGGGCGGAGGTGAAGAGGCAAGTGCCAGAGTTGCTTGGGGATGATGGAATTGTGGTGTTTGGCTGCGCCCAGAGGGGCAGGTTGGGCATTTCTGTGTGTCTGAGGACCGGTTTGGGTGCTGGGGAGCCCGGGGAGCCGAGCTCTCAGTGCATTCCCAGCTCACCCGGGGGTGGGAGCTGGTGCAGGGCTGGGTGACAGCCTCTGGTCGGGCTCGGGGCAGGCCCTGGCCCCGGCACAGACACGCTGGAGTGGTTTGGGGCCGCTTGGGGAGCCGTGGGTGGAAAATGAGGGATGGTGCTGGGCAAAGCGATCGGCCTGCGCTAGTGTCAGCGCAGCCGTGCAGGGCACTGGGATCTGGGTAAAGCACCGGCTCTCCTGGTGTTCTGGGATGCAAGGTCTGTATTTATCCATACATATTTATCCATACATATTTATCACTATATTTATCCATGGATTATCCATATATGTTTATCCATATACATTTATCCATATTTTTATCCACGTATTTACCCATGTATTTATCCCTATATTTACCCATGTATTTACCCAGGTATTTTATGAACACTCAAGTGCCATATCCATGTATTTTATGAGCACTTCCAGGGTTGGTGACTCCACCACTGCCCTGGGCAGCTGTTCCAGCGCTGGACAACCCTTCCCATGCTGGGCCAGGAGATGGATTCTGGAAATGCAGACTCCGAGGAGCAGGGGATTAAGGCAGCATTGGATTCCTTTATTCTCCCAGAAGGATAAAGGAGATTTATCCCCAGACGAACCAGAGGTGATCACACTGAGGTCATTAGTGGGATTTCTTCCTTACTCCCACAAATACCCACTGGGGTGACAGAGTTCCCTACAAGGGCGGTGTTGGAAGGAGCTGCTGGAATGTTTTGCTGTTTATTGGGATCCTCAGGATGTTTGGTGTCTCTCAGAGCTGTTCCAGGCTCTCCACAGACCCAAACGCTCCTCACACTTCTCCTCAGAGTAGAGAGGTTTCCCAGAGTGCTGGTTTTTAATTTCAGACGCTGGGATAATGGCACGGCTTCAGGAGGCAGGAGACTCATTGTGCTGTGCCTCAGTCCAGGCAGAGACAACCCCCAGCTAATAAAAACCTCTTTAAAGCACAAGAAGTCCCATTAAACTGATATTATAAAGGATGCAAATTGAAGCAGGCCTCAATCAGAAAGCAGCAGAATTTAATTCCCCCCCTTACCCATTTGCATGATGATCTCCTTCCTAATTGCCCATCTATGCTTTTCCCACAGAGGTGCTGTCCCGAGGTTGGAGATGGTTCCAGCTTTATGGAGCTTTGATCTTTATCTGGTTTTACTTTTTACAGAGCACAGAACCCGAGAGTGGCAACTGCTTTCCTCTTGTTCCTCCTGTGGCAGTGAACTGCTCTTCCCAAGGACGGCTGCAGGAATTCTCAGGCAGCATAACGTATGGAATGCCAGGCACGCTACAGAATTCCAGTGGGAGCAGCAGGAACTTCTGTTCTTTACTGGCAGGGCTGTGCCATGAAGGGGAGCTCAGAGATATTGGTCAGCTCAGGGAATGAGCCTGGCTCATGGTAAGGAAATTCACTGTGCAGTTACTTCGGGCCCTTCTCCTTCTCCTTCTCCTTCTCCTTCTCCTTCTCCTTCTCCTTCTCCTTCTCCTTCTCCTTCTCCTTCTCCTTCTCCTCCTTCTCCTTCTCTCCTTCTCCTTCTCTCCTTCTCCTTCTCTCCTTCTCTCCTTCTCCTTCTCCTTCTCCTTCTCCTTCTCCTTCTCCTTCTCCTTCTCCTTCTCCTTCTCCTTCTCCTTCTCCTTCTCCTTCTCCTTCTCCTTCTCCTTCTCCTCCTTCTCCTTCTCCTTCTCCTTCTCCTTCTCCTTCTCCTTCTCCTTCTCCTTCTCCTTCTCCTTCTCCTTCTCCTTCTCCTTCTCCTTCTCTCCTTTTCTCCTTCTCCTTCTCCTTCTCCTTCTCCTTCTCCTCCTTCTCCTTCTCCTCCTTCTCCTTCTCCTTCTCCTTCTCCTTTTCCTTCTCCTTCTCCTTCTCCTTCTCCTCCTTCTCCTTCTCCTTCTCCTCCTTCTCCTTCTCCTTCTC
The DNA here is from genome assembly GCF_965178545.1 of Coloeus monedula. Lineage (NCBI taxonomy): Eukaryota > Metazoa > Chordata > Aves > Passeriformes > Corvidae > Coloeus > Coloeus monedula. Next base: position 69,359 of record NW_028120480.1, read on the forward strand.
CTTCTCTCCTTCTCTCCTTCTCCTTCTCCTTCTCCTTCTCCTTCTCCTTCTCCTTCTCCTTCTCCTTCTCCTTCTCCTTCTCCTTCTCCTTCTCCTTCTCCTTCTCCTTCTTCTCCTTCTCCTTCTCCTTCTCCTTCTCCTTCTCCTTCTCCTTCTCCTTCTCCTTCTCCTTCTCCCTCTCTTCCCAACACCAGTTCCAGACCTCAGTATAATCCATGTTCCCACAGCCTGACCTTGCAGTTTTCCCAGTTTAGCAGCCCCAGCCACACTTGCAGCCTCTCTGTCTGGACTTTGTCTTGCTGAAATCTCCCTTTGTTGATCCTTTGCTGCCTCACCTTTTATCCAGCAATAACGTGCAGTGGGTGGCAGCTTCTCAGAATTCCCTCCCTGTTCCACTGGAAACATTCCCAAGTGGAAGCAGCTGCACTGCCCATCAGCACTTGCCTGCTTTTAGGGGTGGTTGAGGCATGAAGGATGCAACAAATGGAGTTGGCTCCAAGGGGATGAAATGCTCCCCCTGAGGCTGCTCAGAGAGCTGGAGCTGAGGAATCCGGGTGGGAATCACTCCAAGAAAAAGGAAGGAAAAGAGAGCAGAGGAACAGGGATGCAATTCCAACCTCTCCAAGGACTGGGATGGGCACATTCACCATCACCATTTAATCTAGACATGATTTCTTCTTTGCCTCTGGCTGCCAGGAGCAGGATGAGCAGTTTAATGAGTTTAAATAGTGAATAGTTTAATTAGCTGGAAGAGACTGGATCAATAGCTGCTTAAACAAACAATTGGATCCCTGTTTCCAAGCTTGGATGTAGTTTTGGAAGGTTCCTGGCAGTTTGGCAGGGATTAGTGATGCTGAGAATGTGCTTTTTTGTGGGTTTGGGGCTTTTACTCCTGTTCACGTGGCTGCTCTTTTCCTTGTTGAGTGGAAAACAGGAGGGAAAGAGCAACCACGGAAGGAATTCCACTCTTGCTGCTTCAAGGGATGGATCAGGAAGGGAACAGGCTGCAGGGAATTTGGAGTGCAAACTGAGATCTCTCCGATATTTTCGGCTCAGTCAGTCCATCAGTGCTTGGTGGCTGTTTAGGCCACGTGCAAGGTGAATGATGGTGCACATGGCAGAGCTGCTGGTGGCTCCTTCCCCTGCCCGGCTGTCAGTCACCCTGCAGGGTGCTGGAGCAGCGTGCCAGAGGCCATGGATCCTATGGATCCCATGGATCCCAGGGGCGTGATCAGGAGCCTGGGCCTGCTGGCCACTCCTTGCTCTCTCTTACCCTGATTTTTCAGCTCTGCAGCGAATCCAGCTTGAGTTTTTCAACCCCCTAGAAACCCAGGGACCTTTCATGTCTGTTCTCAGATCTGGGATTTAAATCCAGCCCTTATCAAAGCACCCCGTGACCAGGCAGGCCCTGAATCCCAGCAGGGATCTGATAAAGAGGGACCTGACATCCTAAAGAAACCCTTTGAAATCCTGCTGGGATTGATTTGTATCCATAATGGAGCCCCGAGCTCTCTGCCAGGGAGAGATGAAGCTGCTCCTTTGCTTTATTATCCTCAGGCCCTTCCCAGCTTTGAGGGAAATTCAGTCCCTCTTCAAGCCCCAAAATCATGGAAAAGCTCCTTTGTATCCTCTCCACAGCCCCTACGTGGATTAATCAACTTTTTATTTGATATGGTGTCATTCTCCTTTTTTTTCCATGGCTAAAACTCCACGGTGAGCAATCAGAGCAGAAATAGGAAATGCAGGAGTCTTGGATTCCACAGTGGGATTAACTTCCCTTTTCTGCTCTCTTTCAGGACAGGAAAAACCACTGAACTCGCCCCATCTTTGGGACCAAGAGCTTTGGTGCTGGAGTAGGCAAAGCCAGCTAGGGCCCCCCTTGTCCTGCCCATGGTGTGGGTCAGGGACAGGCTCCTCTTCTCCTCTGCGCTGGGATGAACTGCCTAGGGAATGCTATTTCTGACAGCCCGGTCCTAGCCCCGGCTACTGGAAATGGGTGGAGGTGAAGAGGCAAGTGCCAGAGTTGCTTGGGGATGATGGAATTGTGGTGTTTGGCTGTGCCCAGAGGGGCAGGTTGGGCATTTCTGTGTGTCTGAGGACCGGTTTGGGTGCTGGGGAGCCCGGGGAGCCGAGCTCTCAGTGCATTCCCAGCTCACCCGGGGGTGGGAGCTGGTGCAGGGCTCTGGTCGGGCTCGGGGCAGGCCCTGGCCCCGGCACAGACACGCTGGGGTGGTTTGGGGACGCTTGGGGAGCACTGGGAAGAAAATGAGGGATGGTGCTGGGCGGAGCAATCGGCCTGTGCTCGTGTCAGCGCAGCCGTGCAGGGCACTGGGATCTGGGTAAAGCACCGGCTCTCCTGGTGTTCAGGGATGCAAGGTCTGAGGGACTGGATTTACTTGGGGTTTTCCAGGACAGCAGGAAGAAGAGGAAATGTGGTGCCAGAGGTGCATCCCATCAGGTTGCATTTCCCTCTTTCCCATTTCCATTTCCTCAGTGTGGGTGTCCCCTGCAGCCCATGAGCACGGGGCCGGTGACAGCTCCCTGTCTGTAGAGGGATTCCTTATGGAACAAGGGCATATGATACCCCTGGAAAGACTGGACACTGCAGGGTTGCTGAGGAAAAGCTCCTGAACAGGCCCCTGACTGCAGGCAGCCCTGAGAGTCCTTGGCAAGGTATACAGCTGCCCGGCTCCCCCTCTGATTAGAGTCCATCTAGAGGGACTGGGCATGAATCTTTTCAAAAGTAGATATAAGTTGGCATAGTTGAACAATAAAGGGAGAAGGATGCTTAATCGTATCGGTGTACGTGTCGTTTATGCGGCCAGCTCTCCGGACTCGGTCCCTAACACCTGTCCTCCTCCTGTGCCCCTTTTGTTGGACAAGTCTCAAATGGCAACACACATTCCCAAAGCCTGTCTGCTTCCTTAAATCCATGGACCAGCTAGTGCTGTCACTGAACAGCTGAAATGAGCTTTCAGAGCCTATAAACTAGCAGGAGTGACAAACAAATGGATTTGAATCTGGAAATGGGTGAGGTCCACCCACCCACTGCTGCTGATGCAGAGACTGGGGCTCAGGGCATCTGTGCAGCCCTTCCCTTTGGCACTGATCGTGCACTGGAATGTTGTGTTGCTGCCAAACCGGGCCTCAAACCAGAAGAAGGTAAGCCCTGACCATTTGCCCCTGACCCTGGCACACCCACAGTGTGTTATCTGGAGCGTGTGCCTCAGCTGGTGTCACTTGAGTTTCACCAGAGTTGCAAGTTGGCTCCTGCTCTGGGCGATTGTGAGTGACCATCGCATCAGTTCTGCACTAAACACCGTTTAGCCAGACCCAGAGATTTGGCCACATAGTGACTTCTGAACAGAAAATCAGAATGCAGGAAAAGTGCCAGGACCACGGCCGGGCCCGGGTACAGCACGGTCTTTGTGGGTCACTGTCACTCCACTCTTACAGTCTCTCCTCATCTTTCTTGTGGGCTCCCTTCAGGTACAGGAGCCATTGCTCACTGGTGTTTTTGACTATTCTCTGTCAAGGAAAGGAGTTGAATTTCCTTATCAAATCTAATATATCCCATCTGGAGCACTAACTGAATTAGATAATTGGATAATTAGTTAATTAGCCAATTTTTCGGCGCGCACACACACCACCCACACCTATCACTCATCCTAAGCTCTACCCCCCATTCATCGCAGGCTCCCACCCCACACACATGTGTCACGCCCCCCCTGGCCCGTGTCACGCCCCCCCGTCCCCGGCCCCGCCCCCGCCGCGCGCGTGACGCTGTCCCGGCCCCGATCACCGCCCCCGCCGCGCGCGTCACGCCGCCCCCGGCCCCGGCCCCGCCCCCGCCGCGCGCGTCACGCCGCTCCGCCCCCGGCACCGCCCCCGCCGCGCGCGTCACGCCGCTCCGCCCCGGCCCCGCCCCCGCCGCGCGCGTCACGACGCTCCGCCCCCGGCACCGCCCCCGCCGCGCGCGTCACGACGCTCCGCCCCCGCCGCGCGCGTCACGACGCTCCGCCCCCGGCACCGCCCGCGCCGCGCGCGTCACGACGCTCCGCCCCCGGCACCGCCCGCGCCGCGCGCGTCACGACGCTCCGCCCCCGGCACCGCCCCCGCCGCGCGCGTCACGACGCTCCGCCCCCGGCTCCGCCCGCGCCGCGCGCGTCACGACGCTCCGCCCCCGCCGCGCGCGTCACGACGCTCCGCCCCCGGCACCGCCCCCGCCGCGAGCGTCACGACGCTCCGCCCCCGCCGCGCGCGTCACGACGCTCCGCCCCCGGCACCGCCCCCGCCGCGCGCGTCACGACGCTCCGCCCCCGCCGCGAGCGTCACGACGCTCCGCCCCCGGCACCGCCCCCGCCGCGCGCGTCAGGACGCTCCCCCCCCGCCGCGCGCGTCACGACGCTCCGCCCCCGCCTCGCGCGTCACGACGCTCCGCCCCCGGCTCCGCCCCTTCCCTCGCGCGCAATGTAGCCCCGCCCCTCGCCCCGCCCCTCTCCCCTCACGGCGCTTCCCGCCTCCGGCACCAGTCCCGCGCCGCTCCTGCACCTGCCGCCATCCGGAGCCCACCGGTCCGGCACCCGCCGCCGCCTGCAGCCACCCGCCAGCCCCCCGTGAGCCGCCGCCGTCCCCCCGCCGGTCCCGCACCGCTCCGCCTCCTCACACCGCCCCACCGCACCTCCCCGCCGCCCGCCGCTCCCCCCTCCCGCCATTGTGGGTCCCCTCAAGGTATCCCCCGCCCCGTGCCGCCCGCGGGTCCCTTCAGGGCAGCCCCCGCCGCCTCACGGCACCTCTTCCCGACATTGCGGCTCCCCTCAGGGTACCCTCCACCCCTTGCCGCCCGCGGGTCCCCTCAGGGCAGCCCCCGCCGCCTCACGGCACCTCTTCCCGACATTGCGGCTCCCCTCAGGGTACCCTCCACCCCTTTCCGCCCGCGGCTCCCCTCAGGGCAGCCCCCGCCGCCTCACGGCACCCCTTCCCGCCATTGCGGCTCCCCTCAGGGTACCCTCCACCCCTTGCCGCCCGCGGCTCCCCTCAGGGCAGCCCCCGCCGCCTCACGGCACCCCTTCCCGCCATTGCGGCTCCCCTCAGGGTACCCTCCACCCCTTCCCGCCTCACGGCCCCTCTTCCCGCTGTTGCGTCTCCCCTCAGGGCGCCCCCCCCGCAAGCCCCCCCCTTCCCGCCATTTATGCACCACCCCACAGCACCCCTCAGGCCACCATTTTAGCCCACCCAGCCGCAGCAGGCAGACCCCCCAGCACCAGGAGAACACCGCAGCCCCCATGGAAGGACAACACCCACACAAAAAAGGTTAGAAAAACACACAGAGGGTGGCAGCCAAGGAGGGACACTGCAGGGGGACACAATTAAGGCCGAGAGCGCAGGGGGACATTCCAGGGGGATATAATAAAGGCCAAGAGCCCAAGGAGGAGGCAGCAGGAGAACATAATAAAGGCCAAGAGCCCAAGGGGAGTCCAGGGAATAAAGAGAAAGGGCTCAAAAATCACACACTACACAACAAACACAAGGGGTATGACACACAAGCCCTGTTGCCTAAACCTAACCTTAACCAGGACCCCAAACAACAGCCCTTTCTCCCTAAAAGCAGCCACAGGCAGCAGCCCTCCCCACAGCTGGAG